>NW_026898259.1:0-48373 GCF_033153095.1 Gastrolobium bilobum
CAAGTTACCGCAAAGAAACATGCAATAACCAGTGGTAGAACGACGGTCAGTCATGGATCCAGCATAATCAGCATCTGTGTAGACTTCTAAAGATAGATTGCCATCACGTCGGAATAACAATCCTTTACCAGGAGTACCTTTAAGATACTGAAGAATTCTCTCTACAGCCTGCATGTGTTTTTCCTTTGGATTGTGCATAAACTGACTGACAACACTAACAGCATAAGCTAGGTCTGGTCTAGTATGGGCCTGAAATATATCAATTTCCCAACTAGCCGTTGATATTGTCCTTTATCAACTGGAGGACTCTCTTCATAGTCCATCTTGTGATTCTGCTCAATAGGAGTATTAGAGGGTTTACACCCGAGCTTTCCTGCTTCTTGAGAAGATCAAGAACATATTTCCTTTGGCTGATAAAAATTCCTTTGCTTGAATGAGCTACTTTCTATCCCTAGGAAATATCTCAGTTTCCCAAGGTCTTTGACTTCGAACTCAGGCAGTCTCTCCACAAAATCATTACCTGTGATAATAATATCATCAACATATACAAGGAGACCTGTGATAATAATATCATCAACATATTCCCGTTTTGGGAGTGCTTAAAGAAAAGAGTGTGATCTCCTTGACTCTGTCTATATCCTAAGGTCATCATAACCTTAGTAAACCTCCAAACCAAGCACGAGGTGACTGCTTCAATCCATACAAGGCCTTTTTTAATCGACAAACTTTATTTCCCCCTTCACAGAATCAAAACCAGGCGGGATTTCCATGTAGACTTCTTCTTCTAACTCACCATTGAGGAAAGCATTTTTCACATCAAATTGATTTATATCCCAATTGTAATGGGCAGCAAGGGACAACAAGATTCTTACTGTATTCATTTTTGCAACTGGAGCAAAGGTTTCTTCATAATCAATGCCATAGGTTTGAGTGTAACCTTTGGCGACTAATCGAGCCTTGTATCTCTCAAGAGTGCCATCAGAATTATATTTTAGGGTATAAACCCATCTGCACCCTACTGCTTTCTTTCCGTTGGGTCTATCAATAACCTCCCATGTTTTATTTTTCTCCAACGCATTCATCTCCTCTTGCATGGCTTGAGCCCAATTCCCATCTCTCAAAGCTTCATGTACTGATTTTGGGATTGAAGTAGAATCTAGTGCTGAAACAAAGCTTTTGTGCTGCACAGAAAGATTAGCAGAGGAAACAAAATGGGAGATAGGGTATTGAGTACAAGAGGGACAGGAAGAACAAGATTTCTTGGAACAAGATCTTTTTCCTTTTCTTAAAGCAATGGGTAAATCATCAGAAGCAGTAGTAATGGGTAAGTCATCAGAAGTATCATGATCAGAAATATGAGATTCAAGACTTACCAGTGGTTCAGACGATTGAGGTTGCTGTTGAGGCAATGTGGGCTGTTTCCTTCTTTGATATACCAATTCAGGTGTTACAATCTTCCGTATCTCTTGTGTACTTGATGTATCAATCATAGGAGGATCAGTCACAGACACATTAGGAACAGGAACAAGAGGAAGAGACACTGACACAGGTGAAGGAGTAGACACTGAAGTTTCAAAGAAGGAAGGTGATGAGTCTTCTGGTGAATCATTCTCCCCCTGAAGATGAGGACCTTGGAAGGACTCAGATTCCTGAAATGTAACATCCATAGAAACAAAAAATTCCCGACTTCCAGGGTGATAACACTTGTAGCCCTTCTTATCAGGAGCATATCCAAGGAAGACACATTTAAGAGCCCTAGGATCCAACTTACTGCGATGCTGTTTATGAATATGAACAAAGACAACACACCCAAACACTCGAGGAGGAAGACTTTGCAAAGTTGGAATAGAAGAAAAAAAAGAAGTCATGGAGTGAATAGGACTTACGTGATCGAGAACCCGAGTGGGTAGACGATTGATCAAGAATGCTGCAGTAAGAATGGCATCTCCCCAATAGCATTTGGGTACATGTGTTTGAAATAATAAGGCACGAGCAACTTCAAGAAGGTGACGATTTTTCCTTTCAGCAACCCCATTTTGTTGAGGGGTGTCTACACATGTAAGTTCATGAATCATACCTTGATTTTGTATAAATTGGGAAAAAGAGTGATTGACATATTCAGTACCATTATCTGTCCTTAGTCTTTTGATTTTTTTACAAAATTGAGTCTCAATCATTTTATAAAATTGAAAGAACAGTTTTGGTACCTCAGACTTTTCATGCATTAAGTAAACCCAAGTTACACGAGTGCAATCATCAATAAAAGAAACAAACCATTTATTTCCAGAAGAATGAGGGACCTTAGAAGGACCCCAAACATCAGAATGAATAAGATCAAAAGGTTCAACACTTTTAGTAATACTAGAAGGGAAAGACACACGATGATGCTTAGCAAACTCACAAACATCACAATGATAAGACTCAACAGACTTAGACAAAAACAAAGACGGAAATAAAGACTTGAGTAAACTAAATGGAGGATGTCCCAAGCGCTTATGATGAAGCCAAATCAGAGAATCAGCAGTTGACTGGCCATGTGACAGTAAGATGTGATCCTTAACATGAGTTGCAGGAGATTGTGACACCAGATAATACAGCCCACCTTGCTCTTTAGCACCCCCAATCGTCTTCCCTGTGGCGAGATCCTGAAAAACACAGTGAGTAGGAAAGAAGGTTACAGTGCAATTTAAATCTTTTGTAATTTTATGAATAGAAAGAAGATTAGTAGAAAGTTTAGGGACATGAAGAGCATCTTTGAGATGTAAGGAAGGCTGTAATTTTATGTTACCAGAACCCGCAACTGATGTATGGGAGCCATAAGCTACGGCTATCGTATGAGTGCCAATGGTAGGGTTATAAGAAACAAAGGGGTCAGCACAACAAGCCATATGATCAGTAGCACCAGAATCAACAACCCAAGAATGTTTAAAATCAATACATGAAGTAAGAAAAGAAGAAATTTTGGAGCTCATACCAGTCATAGCCAAATCACTAGTACCAGATGGCTTACTCAGAGAATCAAGAATGGTTCGAAGTCGTTCCAACTCATCTGGACGAAGTGCAGGTTGGGTCTCATTAGGTGTAGGAGCTATATCAGAAGAAGTAAAATGCGCTTGACCACGCATCCTTGCCATCTTTTCTAAGACAGTTTGTTTTCCATGGAGGCGATAGCATAGATCCTTGATATGACCTGTTCTTTTACAATAAGAACACCAGCGATCATCTTTCTTAGGTCTAGAAGATGCTCCATCAGAATATTTTGGAAAGGAACTCCTGTAAGTAGAACCATCTTTTTTTGTTGAAATCATAGCAGACCCATCAGTGGGTTTAGAAGCAGCACCATCTTTTGATGATAACATGACAGATTTATCAGGGTTCATCATAACACCCCGACGATTCTCCTCTCCCCGAACAGTATTGAAAACAGCAGAAAGGGATGGAAAAGTTTCTTTGCCAAGTATCTGAACCCGAATAGGATCATACTCGGAATTCAAACCAGCAAGAAAATCAAAAATACGCTCATTTTCTACCTCCTTGGCTAAAGCAGTAGCATCTGCAGTACATTTCATCTTCAAACTCTGAAATTGATCATGTTCAGTCCATAACTCCTTCAAGGTGCCATAGTACTCAGTCACGGATAAAGAATCTTGTTTTGTAGTGAATATTTTATTGCGCAATTCATAGCGCGCAGCCATATCCTGTTTCAAGGAATAAGTGGAGCGGACAGTTTCCCAAATCTCCATAGCAGAAGACAAGAACATACAATGACGACCCACTTCAGGAGTCATCGAATTCCACAACCAAGTCATGATAAGAGAATCCTCATTATCCCAAACAGCAAAATCGGGATCCGTGGCAGCAGGAGCAGGGCCATCAAGATGAGCAATCTTATTGCGACTCTTGATGGTAGTACGAATGAACTGAGACCATGACAAATAATTTGATCCGTCAAATCGATAACTCTGATGTAGATTTGGAAGATCATTGTGACCAAGAGGGGTCACCACAGATGAGGTAGAATTTTTTTCAGATAAGTTTAGAGTTGAATCACCGTCGGAAGCGGCCATACTGCAAAAACAACTCAAGGAATAGTACTAAGAAGCCAAAAAATCACGAAAAATTACCAAACGAGGTCCGATCAAAGAGGTGAGCACAGATCCAGAACGAGCTTGGAGAGTCGGTCAAGACTGCACTGGTCCGCAGCCAATAGCAACCGTCACGCGCTGTCACGCGCCGGTGAAGCTGGTGGCGCGTGAGATTCACGCGCAGGGAAAGAAGTGGCGCGTGGAGGCGCGTCTGACGTCCGATCGGGCTGGGCTTTTCAGGCGAAGGTCGTCCAAGGGTTGGGAACCTATCTGGGGCTGATCGGAGTTGAATGGCCGCCAAAAAGAAGGTCAATCGCGATGAACAGTGTTCTTGGTTAGTGAAAAACGCTTCTGTTTGGAGGTGACGTGGAACGGTTCAGTTTGGGGTCTTGTTATTGAGGAAGATGAGAGAAAAACAAAGAGAAGCAATGATCTCTCGGTCCAAGAGGTCCCTGGAAAATTTTTCCGGTGGCGGCTGATGGCAGCGAGAGATGGAAAACAAAAAAAAGGGTTTCGTAGGCGCGGAAGCAGAGCCCTCAAGATCGAGAGCTCTGATACCAACTTGAAAAAGGGTATTCTGATATATTTTAGAATTGTAAATAATGTGTACAAGGGATTCTCTATTTATAGAGAATATGTGACCTACTTTTAACCTAAAGGCCTTGGCCCAATACAACAAAGGGCTTGGCCCAATACAACAATAAACTAAATAATAACTAAATCAATATTATTTACAACACTTCTCCATCCAAATACACGAGAGAACTGAATAAAATGTAATTTCCTTAAAATCATATCTTTCTACCTGCCAATTTTTTTTTTAATAACATATGATGAGAAAGTGCTTCGAGGTGTAATGGCACACCCAATATTCATCAAGAACCCTGAAATATGATTCCACGAGATATGAGCTTCCGGGCAATACAAAAATTTGTGGGCTATTGTTTCTGGAGTTGACCTGAACATATCAGATTAGGAGGATTTGACCTTAGAGGGAATCATTTGTATTAAGACTATTAAAGTACCTTTGTCCGAAGAGTGATTTGACCTTCAGAGGTAGTTTTGGACTTCGAAATAGGTTTTGTAAAGAAGGAACTTCCAATAATTAAGAGAATGCGTCAGAAACTTAGAGAAAGAACTTGCAAGAAAACACTCCAAGAGAATCTTAAGTACATATAATCCACCCTGGATTAAAGGATAGATGAGTCACAAAAAGGGCAGTTTGGTTCTATAAAACTCCTGCTATGCACGGGGTCTAAGAATGGGTCTATACTCTATAGTAGGCAGGTTTTGCAGCATTTGCAAGAGGTTGATTACAAAAATCAAACTTGTAACCTTTGGGTCACATTACGACAACATCAACTGTTGTGTCATGGTTATCCTTTAGAGGATAAATAAATCGAATTATGAAAAATCATATGGGTCTATAATTCACTAGTTTCTCTATTATCAAGTTCCTTTGAAGTTTTTTTTTCCCTTTAACGGTATTATATAAATCTTTCCTGTTGAATATCTACTCTATTTACAAAAGTTCCAGTAGTTTAAAGATGTATTAGAGTCTTCTATTATATTCGTATATGATATCTTACATATTTGTTTTTGCTGATACAGTGGTTTGGAGATGCTGAAAAACTAACCAAAGCGCTTTTCTCGTTTGCCAGCAAGCTTGCTCCCGTCATTATATTTGTTGATGAAGTGAGTGTCTGAATGCATATCTTTTTCATTATTATTATTTTTTCCCATAAGCTCTTTTAGGAAGCAACCCAAAAAAAGCAATTATTTTCGAGAAATAAGATAATCCAAAGCCGCACTAATTCTCTGATACATTGAATTTTGAAGTTTTTAAAATATTTTTATTTATTTTGATTTTTTTATTCTGTATGTTAAATTGTTAATGCAACAAAATAAATTGCAATTTAAGAAGTCCAATAATTACTTAGAATGGAACTTCAAAGACTAACCATGTCTCTTTTCTGCCACAACTCCGATTTGTTCTTTAATTGATTAATTGAAATGGAAGGAGAATTTTTGTTGCACACATAAGATCTGGCACTTCTCTTAATGATACTTATGTTACGTAAGATATCTCAATGCATAGCAATAAAATCATACTATCTTTAATATTCTCTTGATTATGCCATGAATTGAATTTTTTGGATGATTAAGGTATTTAGATTTCAATCTCTCATGATTTTTGTTTTTCCTTTTGGTTTTTGCTTCAGGAAAAGCTGAACAAAAAATAGTATGCTTGATGATTTTAAATTTCATATATTTCTCCATTTTTTGAAATTTTCTCTCTCTAGTTTTAACTCTTCAAAAGTCTTTTCTTGAAAATTTATTTTTTAGAAATGCCAACACCAGTAATCTTCCTTCTTTTGTTAACTAAGTTGTAATTAAGTCTATGCTTCATCAGTTTATCTTACCGATCATGATTTCAGTCTCTCATGATTTTTGTTTTTCCTTTTGGTTTTTGCTTCAGGAAAAGCTGAACAAAAATAGTATGCTTGATGATTTTAAATTTCATATATTTCTCCATTTTTTGAAATTTTTTCTCTCTAGTTTTAACTCTTCAAAAGTCTTTTCTTGAGAATTTATTTTTTAGAAATGCCAACACCAGTAATCTTCCTTCTTTTGTTAACTAAGTTGTAATTAAGTCTATGCTTCATCAGTTTATCTTACCGATCATGACTTAGTAAATTGGTTTCTGACTAGAATCTGTATTGTAGGTTGACAGTTTGCTTGGTGCTCGAGGTGGTGCTTTTGAGCATGAGGCTACTAGAAGAATGAGGAACGAGTTTATGGCAGCTTGGGATGGATTGAGGTCAAAAGAAAGCCAAAGAATCCTCATTCTTGGTGCAACAAACCGGCCATTTGACCTTGATGATGCTGTTATTCGTCGCTTACCAAGGAGGTAAAATAGCATGATGACTCTTGGAAAATTAGAATTATTGGCTGAAGGGTTATAGCCGTTATCTTCTGTTCAATTATCACATTTCTGAATTATGATGTCCCATGTTCTGTCTGATTTTTGTACAGTTTTATGTTTTTTATCCTTGTCTTGCCTGTGCTACATCACTTATTGTTTATTGGGGTGAATGTGAAAAGTTGATAGGATCCGGTGGAAGTTAACACTATTTTCTGGTCATTATCATCCCTGACTATAAAGAGTTTTATGCTATCAGTTAATCATATATCAAGGATCAACTCTCCTTAAGCTATTAGGTGAAGGTTCATAAATTTAACTTTTCATTGGAAAAAGGGGGTAGTATGAATTGAACTCCTGACTACTTCATCATAGAAACTCTGATGCCTTATCAAAAGACTAACGCTCAAAAATCTTGAGCTATAAGATAAAGGCTCATGAATAGTTTCATATCTATAACTCATAATGCCACTAGTTTAAAAACTTGTTACAAATTTTTACTGCAAGGGAAAGACTTCAATGTTATATTGATGCAGCACTTTCTTGTAGTACTGAGATTGTAGAACATTTTACTTAAATTTTAATTCTACGTTTGTGATGAATACAGGAAAGTACAACTTTTTTGCTAACTAAGCTTTGTTTTGGCATTGCATTTTTCTAGGATATATGTCGATTTACCAGATGCTGAAAACCGATTGAAGATTTTGAGAATATTTCTAGCACAAGAAAATTTGGATACTGATTTTCAGTTTGATAAACTTGCTAACTTGACTGATGGGTACTCTGGCAGTGATTTGAAGGTAAATATTGTTAAGTGCAGCTGAATAGAGAGTGCTATATGTTTTATGCTCCACTATGCTGGACCATGTGACGAATGGGAGGGAAAGAATATGGGAGAGGGCTGAGAATGCTCCCATATTTTCTCTCATACCTCACATTTCTCACGTTGTCCAGCATATGGTGGCCAACATTATATTTCTCATGCTTTTCTTTTTGCTGCAATGTATAACATTCTGTGTAAACTTCTCAAGCCATGTATCTCATGCTGCTTCTTGCTTACATTTGGCAGAACCTCTGTGTTGCTGCAGCATATAGACCTGTTCAGGAGCTCTTAGAGGAAGAAAAGAAGGTACGGGGATTATAAAATTAGTCTTACTTGATTGATGATTGTGCAGTGAATATGTGAAAATTAGCTCGTTTTTCTTGTAGTGATTTCTGACTTTCTGTGCAAAATTCAACTTTTTAGTTTTACTAATATATGAAATGAATATATCAATCAATTTGGCTTCTTGTGTGTCTAGAAAGTAGTCTCCACTTAAAAGAAAAAGATTTCTTCTGATACATATTTTTTACTTAGTGGTGGTAAAGCACAATAACTGAAATTGAACAGTCAAATGCATTAGCAGTAGGTAACAAGTGTGGTTTCAATGGATGTAAGAGTTAGCTCCAGATTATTCCTTGAGATTTCTTTGTTGACCTAATCTCTTGGCTGCAATGCTTTTAAATATCAGATGTTGGTTAGTGTTCTTCCAGAATCCTATATTTTAAGCAAATGAAAGCTTTTATTTACCTTTATCTGTACTTTTACGAGTAAAAAGAAAATAGTAGATTTTCAGATAGTTTCAAAGTGATTTCTACCTATGTAGATTCTCTTCTTTCCACCCGGCATCATTTTGGGAAGTCAAATTCACAGCTGCAGCTTCACTTCCATTTCTATGTCAGTACTTTAATGAGCTTTGTTTGCCTGCTCACATGCTGCTATCTTTTGGTTTGCACAGGGAGGCAATAACAGTACATCTTCGGTATTAAGGCCTCTTAATTTGGATGATTTTGTTCAGTCAAAATCCAAGGTATACAATATTTTTTTTTTTTTTTTTGATAACAAGGTATACAATATTTTATTTGTTCATTGTGATGTTCTTATGTGAAGTAAAACTGCTTTCAACGTATATATATATAAAGTTGTAGACTAATGTTAAGTTTTAACATTTATTTCTTTTTGTGTGCATTTGTTGCGTCTATTTTATGCAAGCTTCCCTTTGTTTCCTGATTACCATGTATATAAATTCTTGAGACCTGAGAGTTTGATATAAATTTACTGGTTGCTTATTAGAACCTTTCTTTTAAGCTTATTATAATCTTCACTGCTTTTCTCTTGGAGGCATCATTATTAGTTAACAATTTGAAATGGATGACCCCTTAAAATGTGTAGGTGGGTCCATCAGTTGCCTATGATGCAACAAGCATGAATGAATTGAGGAAGTGGAATGAAATGTACGGAGAAGGCGGTAGTAGGACAAAGTCACCATTTGGATTTGGGAGCTGATTTTGATGGTTCTATGACAACAACTTATTGGCAATAGTGCAATTTACACCGAAGCATAACATGGAAAAGAGCTCTAGATTGATTTCACTTTATACTTTTCAACGGCCTCTATGATTGCTCATCTGTTGCCAAATTATTTGGTATCCATATTTGGTATAATTTTCGGTACAAGCAGTGTTTTTCCCAAACTTATTCATGCACCGGTTCTGTTTAGGAGGCTGTCCTTTGAGGGAGAATCCTTTCATCCCGTTTTGAGCTGATATAAGAGCAATTCAATCTAATGTATTGTAATGAAATGTAGGTAGCTTCTAATTTTTTCTAGCGAATACCCAATCATAAGTTCAACTATAGGGGTAAATTTCCCAATTTTTTTTTTTTTGTCAGCAATGTTTAATAATGTAATTTCTCTATGTGCTGTTGTCGTATCTACTACTGACTCATTTGGCGTAGTAGTTTATAAAAAAAAAAGGCCTAGCTAGAAACACTGCCTTTGGGTGAATGAGATGATGTATTAGAAGCGGGATGCTATAACGGTATTAAGTGATACCCGTGTCTGTCAAAATTCTCTTTTCCTCTCTCAAATATAGCGTGTGTTTAACATACACAATAATTGAGGTCTCTTCCATGTCAACAGATTTGCCCAATGTGTACTTTAATATTACACTTTAATCAAAAAGGTTCAATATTCTGCTATGTTTAAAATGAAAACATGTTAAGAAAATTATCATTTTTAAAGTTTGATATTAATTTAAATATGGCGTTTGAATACAACTTGTGCTGCATCTGCTTTAAATTTAATATAAAAATCCCAACTAAATGACTAAACACTAGAAATTACATGCATAGATATTATTTCAAGGATAAACTTAATGGCAAAAATTTAATATTGTAAAGAATCAATTCAACTCAAAAGCTTAAGTTGCTGAGTGAAATATGATTTCATATAACTTAACAAATATCAATGAACCAATTAAATATGACATCCTTCGAGAGTAAAATAGACACTTGTACTCGTGTATATAGTAAAAACATTTATACGTATATGGCAAAAAACCAAAATGCATTTCGGCCATCGATGCCGGGAAATCAGCCACCCGCTAAAGTAAGCAAACCTATACTACTTTCACTCAATACAAGAGTCAAATCAACATACGCCAGCCTATACTATTTTCACTCAACCAAACAGGAAGTAAAATAAGCAAACCAACAAAAGGGGAAGGGAAACTTATATACATCGATAAATATTTTTTTCCCCCAATAAAATCGAATATACATAAAGGAAAATGAATATTAAAATCTAAATTTACAAAACGGTGTTTATGTGTAGAGCTTTAAGTAACGAAGTAGCCATCTGTTTGACCAACACTTGTCCATCTCTCCGTTCCCCTATTAAGTTTTGAAGTTTTTCAGGCAGATCATTCTCCACTATCAACTTCTTGGGCTGAGGGTGATGCTCATAAACAGCCTACCAGAACATTGATAAGAGATACGTAAGTATTATTGCTCTAGGGATAAACACATCTTCAAACACAAATTTGCATGTTGCACTCATACATACTATTTTATACTAAGCCATGTCAACATGAAAATAAAACAACCATGTTCCATTCTATTGACTTAGGAAAGTATTTGATATAAAGGTGTGCGTTTATTCAATACATGTATGTACTATTAAATATTCAGACCATACAGTTAAATATTTATTTTAAGTACATTACTAATTACAAGGGGACATAATCAATACATGTATGTAATATTAAATACTACTCATTATTATATATGTGATTTGAATCTAACATATTATGCATGTGCTGTAGACATTTAATTCCAACACTCTGCTCGAGCTGCAGCTATTAATAATTTAGCTTGTTACAAATAAACCCAGACAGTGGCAAACACAGCTAAATCTTAGCCAAACAAACCCCAATAATTCAGCAACTAAAGTAGGAATAAGACCGAATAGAACAAAACAGGATCATGACTTTTCTAGTTACGTGAAAACATAATTTAGACCCGAGACATCTGCATCAAGAGTTTTTAAGACAGGAGATATTTTCTCAAATGTTTGAACAAATGTTTATTAACACTAGACCTACGGATAAATATACATGTGCAGAGAAGCCAATTTGTCAAATGAAGCTACTGTAGATTTATTGTATTACTACATTACTATCTGAAGTTTTAGACAAAATAAGAATGTAAATAAATTTTTTTTAAGCATGTGAAGCCACAGGTGTAAAAGGGGACGAACCGGAGCAGTAGTGAAACTGTTCTTTCATGACTGAAAGATCATGGGTTCGAATCCAGGAAACAGCCTCTTTGCAATTATGCAAAGGTAAGGCTGCGTACAAGGATTTCCTCCACCCCACACTCGCTAGTCGGGTTTAACGGGAGTGTTTTTTTTTTTTTTATGTGAAGCCACACGTGTGAACATATATTTAAAGTTTATTAAAGTTCCACGAGTAAAATCCTGTGCCCCAGTACAATTTTGTTTTCTCTTCCTTGTTTAATGACTAATTATTTTACACTTGAGGGTGTTTGGTAGGAGGAATTTTTCAAATGCATGGGAAAGTGAGGGTGGGTTTCCTTGTAGACCATGTTTGGTAGCCAGTTTAAGAAAACTTTCCCGGGAAAATCATTTTCCCGGGAATCTGTTGTGTGTAAAACCTACACTACCACTGAAAAATACCACTCAGAGGGTGGTATTATGAGTTTCTCGGGTAAATGAAAAATTAGATGCGAAATTTGTGTCAACCAATCAGCATAAGAAAAATTAACCCAATATTCTTGGGAATATTTTAGCCTACCAAACAACTTTTTGATAATATTCACAGTAAACTCACTTTCTCACCATATTTCCGGGAATCAGGATTCCCGGATTATTTTTTTTTTTCTCCTCTACCAAACACCCCTAAGACAATGCAAAACTAGGTTATACTATACTGTGGAGCTATGGAAGTACCCACCAGAAATTTCAGTATGTATAACAAATATCATATATGCATACCTTTATTAGCCTGAGTAAATTAAGACGAGCTATAGCATCCTGATGATCAAGCCTTGCAATGAGCAATGGTGTTAATCCATTAACAGCCAATGTGGTATTGATCCGTGCAGATTTTCTGCAATATAACGATGACACCGATTAAATAAAAAACCAGAGAAAAGAAAGTAAGAATGATAACATTTGGAGATAAAAGCACAGAATGATTTTACAAGTTCTAACTACTGTGGCCGCATCACACAACAACGATGTCTAGGTACTTCTGGCAAGAGAGCTAAGTTGTACAGTATCTGGTTTTTTTATATTTTCTTTTCCTAGGAAAGTACCTATCCTCCACACTTGTAATCTCTTCCTTTCCTTTATATAATAAGAAAGAGAGAGGTTATCCTTATAACCACTATTCCCTTGCAACCACTTTTGTGGTCAACATCAACATCAACATCAACAACACCTTTATCCCAAATTAATTGGGGATAAATGTTGATTTGATTTTGATCATTGAATCAACAACATTTTTGTGGTCATTGAATCAAAATCAAATCAACGACTCTCATTTCACGTAATTTTGTAAATGTTGATTTGATTTTGGTCCAACGACCATGAAAGTGGTTGTAAGGAAAAAGTGATTGTAAGTATAATCTCTCTCATTAAGAAAATCCAAATTTGACTAGGAAGAACCAAAAAGCTCAACCCCAGGCCCCATCCTAATTAACCCCTCCCCAGCATAGCTTAGAGAGTAGGACACTACAAAGAATTATATACAATCAGTATTATTCCTTGTGCACTTCAACGGTAGTATCCAAAATTCTTAATGTCAAAGTCTCAACTTTTCTTTATTGAGTTAGCTGTTATCATTTTCTAAGATACCCTAAAACCAAGTTACCCAAGACTCTCTAGCCTCTTAGAGGCACGAATTATGTCCATCTGTGAACAAGCACTCGCATGCCAGATAAATTGAACTTTGTTAGAATAACCCATCCAACCGACCTTATAGAGTGTGGTGCACCAATAGTGCTTTTATCCTATATTCCCACAGCCTAACAGGTGAGACAAGGCTAGATAAGAAAAAAAGCTAAACAAAATTCCAATTTTGCCCCCACCATATCTTATTATTCCTACATAATTTGATGCTAGAAACTATAGAATTAATCTAAGTTCCAGTGAATCATGCCGTTGATATAACCCAGCCCCTTTGGTAGAATCCTAATTCCTTTTCTACCATCTATCAGTTTAACCACTACAAGTTAAGCACTCATCCATCCTACACCCATTCAATTTCATAAGAGGAAAAAGGGACATTGGTATAGCAACCCTTTGTTTATAACCTATCCAAACCAGACTAGTTTATCGAATAATTAAAGCTTAAAGGACACACAAAACCAAATAATTCATTAATTGGACGAATAAAGAGGAAGGGTTTAGAATACTATACGTGATGATTTTCAAGAATGGCTCCAATATATGTACAAAGTGCTGCTCTGGACAGCACTGGAAGAACTTCACAAGCTTCTGAACTGCATCCTTTTTCAGCAATGCTTGTTCAACCTTCTTATTGTCATTGTCGTGGGCTAAGCAAACAGCAATAGAATCCAATGCTGTCACAGACCAAAACTCATCCTCAAGAAGGTTCAAATATACATCCAAACCACCATGAGCCCTTAACTGCTCCCTTGAATTGCGAGATGCATGAGCCATGTCACATAGTAGAGGTAATGCGTATTGTTTCAAGGGAGAATTTGATGTGATAAATTGCATCAAATGGGGAATGATTCCATTTTCAGCTGCTTGTTCTTGTCTCCTCTTATTTATCTTGCATAGATTGAACAGTGCGTGCAGGACCTATAAAAGAGAAATGAGAGATGAGATTCAAACCAATGTTAGATATCTACCACAAAGCAAGACATAGGTAGGACAAAGAAGTTACAGATAATTACATACTTCTATAAAATCAAATGCCACAGTGAAATGAAATTGAAAAAGACAGTCCCAAAGCCCACAATACATTTAATTAAAAGGTAACTACATAACATTCAAAACTTATAGCATTGTCTGTGCACAATCTTTTTTTTTTTTAATTTTTTATATTATTATAGTAAAACAAGTTAGTAAATACTACATGACCACTGTTAAATTTAGTTGAACTTAATATAAAAGAAAGAAGAAAGAATGGTAAAGAAAGGTAATGAGAAATATAAGTATGCTTTATGCAGTTGATGACCTACCAATCAATTGCATATGTTGACAAGAAGTTTTTCATATATTGAATAGAACAATGAATAAAAGTTTTTGCTCCACAACTAACTTTTAACAACAGTAAGAAGGTCAGCAAGACTCACCTCATGATGTATCTCTGATACCAGAGACCCTTCTTTGAGTTCAAGATTCGGTATCAAGTATTTTATTGCTTCAGCACGCTGAAGATTTTCTAAGCAATTTGGGTCAGTTGACAGATGATTGATACACCTCAGTATCTAGAAAACAGACCAAAACATAAAAGGTCAGAAACTAAACTTGTAGGATATAAGCTAAACTAACAAAAGAAAGTTTTGTGTCACACCTTCAACAGAATAGGAGGCTCCACCCTATTAAACATCTGGAAAAGACGACTGAGCAAGCTTTGGCTACACATGTAAGACTTTACTGTTGTGTCGGCTTGTGCAAACTCAAGCAGAAGATCTGCCACTTTTTCTAAGTACTCTCTGGTAACTTCTGCATTCAATGATGAATCCGAAAGTAGCCCAGATGAAGTAGCACTACCTGGTCTAGCATTTAGAACACCTGAACCAGACAGTACACCTGATGCTGTCTGAGATACAATCCCAGATGTGGAAGCAGCTCCTTCACCAGAACCCTGAGTCCCTAATTTCTTGGGAGTGACTTTTTGAGACACTCTAGCGCTGGAGTCAAGATTTCCATTTTCCCTTCCACGTTGAGAAACATCTACACAACCACACAAATACTGTGGCATTCATACAGAAACACAAACGATAGCAAAACCACACAAAGGTAGCAGAAAAGTTAATGTTAAAAAACAAACAGAACAAAACAGAGATCTCAGAATCAGATAGATCTTTCAACCTCGCTGGGAATACTCATTTCTCATAATAATTACATTTACAAGAATAGGTTATTTCAAGTTGTCTTAGCAAAGAATTCATGGTTTTAAAACTTAAGCAAATGTGCAACAGTGCTTAGTTGCTTCAAGTTTTAATAGGTGAGGAATTGGAATAATTATATATTGGAGTCTGATACCTTGAATATTTCCTCATAGGGTAGGTTATCGTCTACAGTAAGGTTCTGGTTTTATATTGTTAGTATTTAAAATATTTTCATCAAAAGGAGCAGATAGATCATTATTACCTGCAAACTCTGCCATCAAAAAGTCTAGTTCACCATTTGTTTTCTTTTCAGAGGCATGTAACAAAGGGAGTACACTTTCATGTCTTTCTAATCCCGAAAACTGACGTACATACTCAAGCTGTCCAGAAAAACGTCCAGATGGGGGCTCTTTCTCCAACAAGCTAAGAAGAGGCCTAACTTGCTCTTGCTGTGTAGCTCCTGTTACTGATAACCCATTTGATACAGATTCTGTCGATTTTGGATGCCTATCTGTTGATGTCCTGTTAGCAGAAATACTAATACGCTGCTGTCTGGGTTCAACATCCACTCGAGAAGGATCAGTTTTCCAACGATCTACATTTTCTCGCTCTTTTAATGTACCTGCTGAAGATTCCCTGGATGCTAGATTCGAACTCTTCTCTAGCGATACAACTTCAACTGCTGCATTGCTTGATTGAGGTCTATCAACATCCAAGGGATAATTAGCATCTGATCTACGAGGATTGGAGGATGAAGCATGTGAAGGTTCTAAGTGATGATCAAGTACTCCACGCCTCACTTTAGGGATATCTTGCTGATCTACTGAAGAGAGCAGTGCCTCATTCTGATTGATAAAAGGATGTGTAGAATCCAAGATACCAGAACGTGGCCGTTGAGCCGAACCATCAACCAAAAATCCACCCCCAACAGATGTAGAAACTAGTCGAGTTGACTCATTTAAGCTATATAGAGTATTTATAAGCCTAAGGAGTATTCCATTCTTTGCAGCGATCCGACAAAAATCATTTCTAGGCGTTGACTGCTGTAGCTTAAATACCTGCCACATGCCATCAATAGCCAGATGAACCATCTCCCTGAGACAGAAGTTGTGCAGTCAGCTATTATTGTTAAAAAATTTGAGAATACAAAGTACAAGCTTATGCACATTCTGGGTAAAAGCAAATCGAAAGAATGGAAAAGTCAGTTTTTTGCTCAAACGATAAAGGAACCACAATATATATATATATATATATATATATATATATATATATATATATATAGTAAGTAATCATAGAGATGCAAACATTATCTAAATTCTAAAAGCTTACTGAAAATCCTAAGGCATCAAATCAGAATCTAGAGCTTAGGCAGTTTCAAGAATAAAGAAACAAATCAACCCAAAAAGCTTAAGCTTTTAGGTGCAGGCCAAGGAATGGTGTCTTTTATATGTAAAATAAACCCTCACACAATACTAGATTCTCAGCTTTAACTGAGAAAATGAAAGACTTGAAAGTAAGAAGGTATTTGTATTCAATTGTGTGTTAACCTAATACAAAGAGTTACAATATATAGAGACCCTAATAGGCTTAAGTGAGAAGCCTAGAAATATTAACAGATAGGAAGTAATCTATTCAAATCTAATCAAATCTAATCATATCTAATCATATGTAATATTTCCTATTCTAATATTTCTAACACTCCCCCTCAAGTTGGTGCGTATATATCATAAGCTCCCAGCTTGTTACATATATGATCTATTCGGGGACCTCTAAGAGCCTTGGTGAAAACATCTGCAAGTTGATCACTGGAATTAACAAATGTTGTCTCGATTTACTCTTGACTGAATCTTCTCTCTAACAAAGTGACAATCAATTTCTATGTGTTTGGTCCTCTCATGAAAGACTGGGTTAGAGGATATATGCAATGCTGCTTGATTGTCACATATGAGCTTCATGGGCTGCTGTTCACAGAGATGTAGCTCCTTAAGCAATTGTTTTAGCCAGATGAGCTCACAGGTTGCATTTCCCATTGCCCGATATTCTGCCTTTTGAAATTCGACTTCATTATGATAAGTGTTCTTTTTTTGTGTATTCATGAAAAGGAATAATTCCTTCGAATCTTAGCAATTGATATCTTCTGATGGTCTGTGGACTTTTGTTGCTCTCCATGGCGCTTTCGGATTAATCGGTTTCATATTCTGCCTCTGCACTTGACCTTGCGATAACAGTTTGTTTCTTACTTTTCTAAGAGATCAAGTTTCCTCCAAGGAGAACACAATACCCCGAGGTGGATCATCTGTCTGAAGGAGAACCTGCCCAGTCAGCATCTGAATAGCTAGATACCTTAGCATTTCCTTTATTTGTGTATAATAAACCTCTTCCTGGTGCTCTTTTGATATATCGAAGAATCCTGATAACTGCATCCCAATGGGAGTCACAAGGAGAGTCAATGAATTGACTTACCACACTAACTGCAAAAGAGATGTCTGGTCTTGTCACAGTAAGATAGTTTAACTTTCCAGCTAACCGGCGATAAGGACCAGGGTCTGCCAATGGCTCCCCCTGTCCGGGTAACAGCTTAACATTAGGATTCATAGGTGTATCAATAGGTTTACATCCCAACATACCAGTCTCATCTAGGATATCCAGTGCATACTTCATCTGACAAATGGAAATGCCCTGCCTAGACTGTGCCACTTCGATCCCTAAGAAATATCGAAGTCTGCCAAGATCTTTGGTCTTAAACTGATTGAATAAGTATTTCTTTAACTGATCAATCCCAACTTGATCGCTGCCAGTAATAATGATGTCATCAACAGAGACTAGAAGATAGATACACTGACCAGAGGAGCTATGCCTATAGAAGACATAATGATCGGCTTTACTTCTGGTTAAGCCAAAGGATAGAACCGTAGAACTAAAGCGACTAAACCAAGCCCGAGGGAACTGCTTCAGGCCATATAAAGATTTACGAAGCTTACATACCATTCCAGAATTCTCCCCCTGAGCAACAAAACCTGGTGGTTGCTCCATATATACTTCCTCTTGCAAATCACCATGTAAGAAAGCGTTTTTGATATCAAGCTGTAGAAGGGGCCATTGATGAATGGAAGCAAGTGCAAGAAATAGGCGAACAGATGCCATCTTGGCAACAGGAGAAAAAGTATCCCCATAATCAAGACCAAATATCTGAGTGTATCCTTTGGCCACTAAACGAGCTTTGAGGCGATCAACAGTGCCATCAGGACCAACTTTGACAGTGAATACCCATCGACAGCCGACGAATGACTTTCCGGGAGGAGCATGAACAAGATCCCAGGTGCCATTGGAGTGAAGTGCTTGCATTTCATTAATCATCGCCTGACGCCAACCCGGATGAGATAGTGCTTCACCTGTAGTTTTAGGAATAGAAACGGACGAAATACTAGAAATAAAAGTAAAATGTGGTGAAGAAAGTCTATCATAAGTCAAGAAACTATAAAGTGGATGAAGGTTGCGAGTGGATCGAATACCTTTGCGAAGGGCAATGAGAGTAATCTTTGTTGGAGGATCCGGAGGGGAAGAGTCGACTGGAGCAGGCAGTGAGTCAGTAAGAGTCAAATCTGCTGGAGGCGCAGGCTGACGACGCTGATAAGTGAGAAAAGGACGATCCTCAGGGATGGAGGCAAGGGGAAGCTCCTCTGGGATAGAGTCACCTGCAACTGGTAAAGACAAATCAAGACAAGGAACAGGAAGAACATAATCAACTTGTGCTATCTGAGACAGGATAGAATGAAAATGTTGTTGATCAAGGAAAGTGACATCAGCCGAAACAATATAACGCTTGAGATCAGAAGAGTAGCAACGATACCCCTTTTGAAAACAAGTGTATCCAAGGAAAACACACTTGAAAGCTTTGGATGTTAACTTATCTTTTCCTGGAGTAAGATCATGAAAAAAGCAGGTACATCCAAATACATGTGGAGCTAGAGGATAGGAAGGTGCTCCTGGAAATAAAACACTATGCTGAACTTCATTATTGAGTACGGAAGAGGGCATACGATTGATGAGAAAGCAAGAAGTGATTATAGCATCTGCCCAAAAACGGAGTGGAACATTCATATGAATTAGAAGGGTACGTGCAGTTTCAACCAAATGTCTATTTTTACGTTTAGCCACTCCATTTTGTTGTGGAGTGTGTGGACAGGTGGTCTGGTGTATCGTTCCATGTTGTTCCAAAAAATTAGAAAAATTAAGAGACACATACTCTTTTGCATTATCACTACGCAATATCTTAATAGAAGCACCAAATTGAGTATTTATTTCAGCACAAATTTTTTGATAAATTGAAAATAATTCAGAACGGTTTTTCATTAAATAAACCCAAGTACAACGAGATAAATCATCAATAAAGGTTACAAAATACTGAAAACCTAAAACAGACAAAGTTTGACTTGGACCCCAAATATCAGAATGAACAATAGAAAATGGAGCATCAGCTCTTTTATTGACTCTATTAGCAAAGGAGAAGCGAGTGTGCTTTCCTTGCTGACAAGACTGACAGTTTAAAGACTTAAGACTGGATAAAAAAGGAACCATATGTTGAAGCTTGGGAAGACTTGGATGACCTAGACGGCTGTGAATTAATTCAGGAGACTATGTGAGAGAGCACGCCACTGGAGAAGGTGGTTCAGTCAGATAGTAAAGACTTCGTGACTCATTGCCCGCTCCAATCGTCTTCCCCGTACCCGGATCCTGCATAGAAAAAGATTGTTTAAAGAAGGTAATAGTGCATGAAAGAGAATGAATCAGCTGGCTAACAGAGATTAAATTGAAGGGAATGCCAGGTATATAATAAACAGAGGTCAAATTCAAAAAGGGAGTTGGGTTGGCTTGCCCAATTCCTCGAGCAGGGGCCTTAGTGCCATCAGCAAGAGTAACAGAAGGTAGATTATTACAATAAGAAAGTGAAGTAAAGAGATCCTTATTACCACAAAGGTGATTAGTAGCACCTGAGTCTATTATCCAAGGTCCAAGAGATGATTGAGAAAGACAAGCAACATGATTACCAGTGTCTTGAGGAAGAGGCTGAGAAGAAACCTTCTTGAGAAGTGCCTCATGGTCAGCATTCGAACGAGTTACTGACCCATCAGTCTGAGCAAAGTTGGCGGTTGGTGGCTTCAAGTGAGGGTACTTCCTATAGCAATGTTCTTCATAATGTCAGAGGTTCTGGCAATAATTGCAACGAGGCCTCTGTCCGCGGCCACCCTGTCCACGGCCACGTCCGCGACCGCGTCCACTATTCCAATTAGAATCATTGGAACGAGAAAAGAATGCAGTGGAATCGGTAGCAGGCACATGTGTGGAAGCTGTTGATTTATCCTTAAGATTCAGAAAGCGCTGGAAAGTGTGTGACAGGCTAGGAGTCTCAGCACTGGTTAGAATATTCTCACGAGCACTTTCTAACTCCTCGAAAAGACCAGAGAGGGTTACGACCATAAAGAAGCGCTCCACCTGCTTCTTGTACGCAGAGGCATCTGCAGCATGAGGTAACATAGCTAAGAATTCTTGCATCAAAGAACGAATCTTACCAATATAAGTTTCCATTCGAGACTCTGGAGATTTGGGCAATGCCATTATCTGAGACACAATTGAATAAAGCTGTTGAATGTCATTGGTGTAAAGGTTTTTAGCTTCCTCCCAGACGTCATAGCAGGTCTCAAAGGAGATGAAAATGTGTATAAGTGTTGGATCAATGGACTGCCAAAGGATACTTAGGAGTTGAGCATCAATCTTTTCCCATTTAGATGTCTGTTCCTTGGCAGACTTAGCTGTGAGATGTTGACCGTATCCCTGACCAGTAAACCAGATTTTAACTGAGGTAGACCAGGTCTTGTAAGTAGCAGATCCGGTCAGTTTTATCGTTGTAATCGATGGGGTAGTACTAGTAATATTTTTGGATGCACTACCTAAACCCTCCATCACAAAATAAATAAATAAGGATGACCAGAATAAGCAAGGATGACCAGAATACACAACTGCAAGCAAATCAAAAGACGAACGTGGAAAGCAACTCAACGTAGAATCACTGATGTATCTTGAACGCACGAGACCCACAACGAACGGAGAGCAGATCTCAAAAGAGGGGAAGAAGGCGAGTTTTTCTGTCCTGGAATGGCCGGAAAAGGTGCCCGGAACAGTGCTCACGCGCCGGTGAAAGGAGGCGCGTGAGAACCACGCGCAGGGAGGTCAGCCACGCGTGTAGGCGCGTGAGATTGCCGCTGGTGATGGGCCTTCCACAGAGACGGTCGCCGAAGGAAGGGGAGCCTGATCGAAGGTTTTCCGGTTGCTACCGTCGTAGGAAATGTTTTCCGGTGACCGTGAACAGTAGCAAACGGCGGTTCCGGCGGCAAACGAAGGCTGATCTCTTCCTATTCAGGGTTGAGGAGGCTGGTTTCTGACTATTTAAGGCTGAGGATAAATATTTTATGACTAATTAAGGGTTAGGGCTAAAAAAGGGTTGCCGGTATGATGCACGGCGAGATAAGGTTTTATGCGGAAGCGAGGTTTCCCAGAATATTAGCTCTGGTACCAACTTGAAAGTAAGAAGGTATTTGTATTCAATTGTGTGTTAACCTAATACAAAGAGTTACAATATATAGAGACCCTAATAGGCTTAAGTGAGAAGCCCAGAAATATTAACAGATAGTAATCTATTCAAATCTATTCAAATCTAATCAAATCTAATCATATCTAATATTTCCTATTCTAATATTTCTAACAGAAAGAAAGTGCAAGAAAATATAAGAAACTGAAAAAACAGAGAGAAGAAAAAGCCCAAGATATTCTCTAAAATGTGTATTTGACATTCTAAACGAACTCAGTGCTGAGTACTTACATTTATACAGTTAGATACAGTTGGAGACAACTGTCTAACTACCTGTAAGTTACTTACAGAGACCTAACAGAAACAGAATCTGACAATTAATCTACTACTTCAGTTAATAAAGACAAGGGTACATCATGTTACACATGTAACATATCTCTAACAAAAGCCCTTGGGCCTGAAGCAGGAACAAAACACGTGTTCCTAATGTGTTAAAATTTTATTTTATGTGGAATGGGACCAACAAAGATCAAACTCCTGATCACTAAGTCAAAAAATCTTTGACTTAATGTCAAAGATCAACTCCACCAAAAACTAAGCTCTCAAGAGCAGGCCATGGAGTGGCTTCTAATAAGACTCTAATAGCGAGTCAGGTAACATCTAACACTGCAATGCAAAGTAATATCATGCTGGAAGTGAAAACTTCAAAACATGCTCACGCAATTTAATTGAGAGGAATATCCAAACCTATGAACATTGACGGAGAAAAAATAGTAGACTAAGTTATTGGTTTTATATTTTAATTTTATATTATATATTTCTAACAGTCTCAAATAGAGGAATAAAGGGGGAAACAGCCCAATATTTTATAATATTTAAATATATATGCATTATTCATTAAGACGAAGAGAAAAAAGTACAAGGAATTTGGTGGATAGAAAACCTTTATAGTGAGAAAAAAAGGGAAACTAGAAGAAAAAATAAAAACGTCATTGAAGGATGCCCAATCCCTCTGGATATATGTTAAGAAAACCCCTACAAGGTCGTGTGCTTTACACCAAATAGAAGTTAATCGTCTTACCATCTATAAAGGGTCAATTCAACCCAAAAACTTAAGCTATTAGTTGAAGACTACATTAATGATTTTATATTTCTCTAACACACCCCCTCATATAAGAGCCCATTGGGCTTGAAGGGTAGATAATACACAGACCCACTTACTCGTGCTAAAGAATTCCATAATATTTAATTATTTATTAAAAGAATGGGGATGGTGAGGATCGAAATCATAACCACTTAGTCACAGAGGCTCTGATACCATGTAAAGAACCAATTCAACCCAAAAGATTAAGTTATTAGGTGACGGCTACTATTAGAGAAATATAAAACAATTAATGTGGCCTTCACCTAACAGCTTAAACTTTTGGGTTGAATTGGTGTTTTACATAATGTCAAAACATCTATGACCAAGTGGTCAGGAGTTCGATCCTTACCGCCACCATTCTATTAACAAATAATTAATATTGTGGTGCAATAATTATGTGGCCTTCAAGATAATCATTCCCAAATCTAATATCTTTCAAATCTTGGCATTGCATTGTAAACTAAAATCTAATCTAAAATGTAAGTAATTCCATATAACCAAAATTCATAAGCAACAACTAACCTGTACTTGGTATAATTAGCCTCAAGAAATCCCACCAAAACAGGTATTCCACGGCAAGCTATAAACATTTGTAAAGTCAACGAACTGCATCAAGTGTTAACAATCAATTCCATGTTATTTTCAAAAATATAAAAGAAGTTGAGTAATAACAACAAATAAAATACACCCCGACCTTGACTGACAAAGCTGTTGTAAAAAGTAAGCTGCTTCCATACGGATCTCTCGGGGACGATCAGGCACTGCAAAGCTCATGACTGCAGGAATCTGCCACAAAATTTTGCATTAAATATAGCTGAACCAAGATATTTGAGGACACCCAGTGATATCATCAAGCATAATGAAAGCACAAGTTTGAGGTAGTAATGTTTCAGTGTTTTCGTCGACTAATATTTATGAGAATGATTTTAGTCTTCCAAAAACCTAGCTATATCCTAATTGTTTAGGGTAATTATAGACTTGAAAGATGTTACTGTAGATAATTTTTTCTTCAATCCCAGGAATGTTTTACTGATATTCATATTACTGAGTAACGGGCAGATTTTTTCATAGGAAGAGAAGTTTCATTAAGGAAGAAAAGAAGAGATCAAGGCCAGAGGATAAGACAACCTCTCAAGAAAATTACAAAAGAAACACCTAGAAACTAGGAGATGCAACCATATAACAAGGCATACCAATCTCTAACAAGGCATACCAATCTCTCTGCATGTCTAACAAAGAAACTAAGCTAAAAAGCCAATGAGCAGAACACCAAAGACAAACTTAAAAAGTAATACTGTCCCAAATGTTGTCCATGAGCAGTATTTGGGCTTATGAGTTTATGACACTTAAGACTTATTTAAATGTCCAAGCTTTTGTTATTTTTTTTGTAATATTGCAGAGTCTAAATCCATATGAGAATGGGATTCTATTCTGAATCCTTTAGGATAAATTAAGGGAAGTTAACTTAAACAGATTCAATGCTGCGCCACAATTGTTTGATTTCTTATCCACTAAACTAGGACCGTAGAAGATTTGTAAAATTCTTCATCAAGATTTTAACACACAATTTTATCTTAAAAAAAAAAGGAATACTCATTTTAACCCATTAAATTATGGAAAGAATAAAAGAGAGAAAAGGGAGAGGAAAGGAGCATAAGATATACATAAGACTTACCAATCCAACAAGACATGCGTTTTCTTGAAAATCAGTGTTGTCTTTAATTATTTGATTTATAAGCTGAAGCACAGAACATATGACCTGAAACATCCATTGAATTCAAAATGTCTTCTTCCCAGTCACTAAATTGTCAGCTATGCCTCTCAATAATAATAAGTAAAATGAAGTATAAAGATAGACAACATACACGTGTTTTAGGAACTTCTAGCAAGTCGGTTAGTGGAAGTAAACCATGCTGGGTAACAAAAACAATCTTCTGCTCTGGACGTTGGTGAAATATACCAATAAGTTTCCGACATGCAGAGACAATCACATCTTCTGATTCCTCTGGTCTTAGTGAACTAACTAATTTGCTGAACTCAACAGCCTACAGCATTATGGTAAATAAATCATATATGCAAGTCTAACATACAAAGCACTCGTAAGCTACAACATACAAGGTATACATAGGACATGAGTCAATTTTGAAGAACAAGTGTTTTCTATCTTACATTCAATAAAGCTATGCAAGGGTAAGGCTACGTACAAGGATTTCCTCCACCCCACACTCGCTAGTCGGGTTTAACGGGGAGTGGTTTATTTTTTTTATTCTATAAAGTTATGCCCACATCAAACAACAACATGCAAGAACATTCCCAAACCTAAAATTTAAATAAAGATAAAGAATATACGAGATGCCAGAAACTGAATAGAACAGATCGCATTATGCGAGAGAGGTGTATGTTATACAGAGGACAGAGGGAAAAGCCTTGGTACCTGCAGAGGAAAAAGGTTTTCTCCAGGAAGTTTTTCATCGAAGACCTGATAAAAAAACATTAGACAAAGAAGAGTCAAAAGAATAAAAACATGGGATTTTAAAGAAAGAGCTTAATTATCCAGACTGATTAACATACCAAACCATCTATATCAATTACGTCATCTTTTAGAACACCTATCATCACTCGGTGTAAAAGGTTCCCACCATTGTTTGCCTGTCCATTTTCACTCTCCTTCTCCCATTGCTTTCGAGCAATTGTAGCCCTCAACTCTTTAGCCAGGTCATTTTTCCCACCATCAATCATAGATGCATTACCTTTAGCCAGATGTGAAGTAGATGTAGATGTGGATGCCTCAAGTACAACCTTCCCAGGTTGTTTATCTGTTGGATGAAATAAATCATCTAAGTACGCATCTCCAGGGGGGTCACTAAATCTACTCAGCTCATTTCCTTCCACAGGGGGTGGCATCTTCATTGCCTTCAGATAGCAATCAGACAAATCTATGAAATTTCATCATCTTTCCATAAAGGAAAACATATTCTAGATGAATTATAGAATCAATAATTATAACAGTGCAGCTTCAAGCCACCTCACATATTTTGGATAAAGAACTATTAGAAGCAGTGTTCAAAAGAACTTCATGATTTTCTAACATAAATGGCACCCCATTGATGAATAATTCAAAAATGAAAATTTCAAAGGGAGAAAAACAGAAATGGAAGTCTGTTCAACCTTATTATGCATAATATTAGCATATATACATGCTTAGCTGTACTAGTTTAAGTAACTCCGTACGACATTTACTGTGTTACTGTGTGTTTCAGCACAGGGGATTGTTATACCCTTTTAGTTATTGTTTTAGTTACTTTTCTGATAAATTGTTACATCTCACTCGCTGAGTGACCATCACTTGGGTCTATATATGGACAACAGCAGTACGTCATTCAGAATATTCAATAATACAGAAACACTTTCAGACTTCTCTCTCTCTTTTCCTTCGATTTCTTGACATAAGGATAAGAAATTTGTTTCTCTACTATGGTGAATAATATCAAAAGGGGAAAAGGGGAAGAAAGTATATGACAGAAAGACCATAGTAAACTTCGGAGAAATATTTAAACAAGACCATACTCTAAATGAATTTATTGGAAATTTGGTTTTCGATAGAGCGCAAATGTGTTGTTTGATCAATTGCGTTTATCAAAAACATATATATTTATACATAAAAAGGAAAGCATACCCCCCCCCCCCCCCCACCACCACAAAACACACACCCACAAACACACACAAAAAAAAAAAAAACCACCCAAAAAAAGAAGTAACCAAATCAATCCTTAAAGACTCTTTTAAACAGCCAGCAAAATATGAAAGGCCATACCTTTAGGGAACCATTGTCTTGACCTCTTGATCCAAAAGCAAATGATTTAGTGCCATTATTGATGTCTTTTCCTCCAACCTTATTGGCCATTCCACTTGATTGTGGAGATCCGACATCTCCATTCATCATGACTTCATGAAATTCTTTAGAACTTGAAACCTCATGATTGCTAGTTGGCTCAGAACTAACCACTTCTCTATTAGAAGAGAGTCTGCTAGAACCAGTTTGTATAAATGACTTCTCTCGAATGGCTAACGTAAGAACTTGATCTGATGGAACATCATCTGCCTTCTCTGTTCTTTCGTTAAGAAAATTAGAATCTGAAGCATTGTCTTCATGAGTTTTGCTGCTATCAGCAGCCACACTTGAAAACTCTTTTGCAGAGTCCTACAACATAATAAAAATATAATCTAACTGCTCCCATGATGTAGATCCATTGTTTATGGTTACGAATTTAAATTCTTAAATTATTAGCTCCAGCAGAAAAGACAGAATAGTATATTGTCACAGCTAACCATCAACACTAACCTCTTTCTCAACAGAAGAGTTTTCACCAGCACTCTTATGATCACCACCAGGAACTTCTGCATCTCCAGAATCATCATCTTCTATATTTCTGCAAGAGGAAGCACTCTTCTTCAATTAAAAAAGTATAAAAATTACATAGCTGAAAGAAAATGACACTTTAGCATAATTTAAGCAAAAAATAAAAATAAAAAATCCTTAGCATAATTCCAACAAAAAATCCAAAAGAAATAGATCCAAGAAATAATGAACATTCCATTTCTTATGTAATTTAAAAAATAAAATATTAGAAGAGAAAAAGAAAGAAGTACAAGAACGAGAGGATAAGACCATTTTGTGACTTTAAATGTAAATTGAACCAAAATGGTAGGACAGGGTAGCATCACTTGCTATCAGTACAACTAAAGTAGCAATCGAGATTTTAAGGATCACAAATTTGAACAATTACTTAGATGGCTAGATTCAACCAGAACAAATAACATAATATAACGGAAATAATATCTCATGCTATCTACCTTAATGTTCCACTATGACGGAGAGAAGACTGCAGGGCACGTCTACAATTTTGAATCCAGGGGTGAGATAGCAGCGTTTTAGCATCAGGCCTTTGTCTAGCATCCTGACATGTGCAACAAAATAGTATATAAAACAAGTTTTTTTCACTAGCTTCATCTGAAATGATTAAGAGTCTGGATAATACAAGTATCCATCTTGCCTATCCTACAAAGCATGAGCTAGAAAACTACATAGACAATACTGACAACATCATTATAATACTCCTATGCTTGTCCTTGCCCATGATTTTACTTTTTCATGGAAAAGAATTGTTCACACTCTTGATGAAATAATATATTTGAATGAGAAGCAAATATACATAAGTTTTTCAGTATTAACAAAAAAGAAAAGAATATAATTTTCAAGAGAAGTAAAAAAAAAAGTGTCTATAGATAATCAAACTTTCTTCCAAACTAACCCTAACCCAAGCACCGGTGACATACATCTAACTTAATGATCAAGAGAAGATAGAATTAATTTTTCATCTGCATTAATTCGGTCACAATCATTCCAAGCAT
Source organism: Gastrolobium bilobum (assembly GCF_033153095.1). Taxonomy (NCBI): domain Eukaryota; kingdom Viridiplantae; phylum Streptophyta; class Magnoliopsida; order Fabales; family Fabaceae; genus Gastrolobium; species Gastrolobium bilobum. The sequence goes on from NW_026898259.1 coordinate 28,579, forward strand.
CATCCCTCATTTTGAGGTTAAACAAATCAACAATGGTAGGTTAGAACTGTTGTTAGATTTTGTTAGAATTTTGTAGGTATTTAGGGTAGGATATCATGTATATACTGTAGAATCAGTTAGGACACAAATTAGGATTATGTATATCAGTGATTGAATCATTGTAATTAATACCCACACTAATATATGAGATTGTGAGGACCGGTATAGAAACACAATTCATCCTATCAGGTTATTCTCTAAACTTCAAGTACCGTAGACAAAATGAAAATTAAATTGAATCAAAATTTAAAATAACGACCTAAACACTACTATCCAAATTTCAAATCATTGCAAAAAAAAATCTACCTTGCTGGTATAATTTTTTAAATATTTAAATTCTATAGACATACAAGTGTGTGATCAGATCACAGCAAGTAATTAAGAAAGTAAAAGTTTGTACACACCAAGATAGACACAGAAAAGGTTAACAGCAGTTCTGTGAATTTTCCTTTGTGGCAGCCTAATATTATTAGAATTAAAAATAGCAGTAACATTAATAGTGTAAAGTTCTCGAAAATTGGCCTGCATGGCATGAACAAGAAAAAAGGAACAAATTTACTATTCTGCTCCTTTCCCTTCTTTTTCTAATTAGTCAAAAGATCAAGCAGTTTGCTAACAATCCAGTAGTGGGAAAAATCATTCAACAAAGAAAACGAAGCTAAACAACAGTGCACAGAATTTTTCCCATAGATACCTAACAATTCCTATTTCCAATTGGAAAGATCCATATTGCAAAGGCAGTTCTCTCCTTAACCATTTTGTAATCAATGAATAATCTAACACAAACTATATGCTACAAAATACTAAAGGATAACATATCATCTCTCAACATATTTACTTGTCTTATATCCAGACCAGTACAGTAAAAAAGAAAATCCTAAAACAGACAGTGATAATTCATTCACTCATGTCAGGAGGTGGGCAAGGGCAGGCACTGGGAGCAAGATAGATGGAAAGAATGTACCAAGAGAAATGATATGCAACCACAATAACATCCAAGTTAAGACACCATATGTATTAAGAAACATTTTCCAACCAAGAGTTAGGATCCAATTTACCTTCTTAAAGCATTGATGCAGAAAATCAGTAATGTCAGGTGACAGGCTATCAGGAATTGGAGGATGTTCATCCTGAGATAGAAGTCAGGGGAAGTAAATTACATTATAGTTGTGTAATTGAGCATATCAAGAACAAAAGATAATGTAAAATGCTCCAATTACCAACTCACTAGTTATGCAATCTAGTGTAGATGCCATTATCTAGCCAAATGCCATAAGAAAACCAAGTCCAAGGACCCTTCATATATTGAAGAAACAATAAATGATAGCACATAAGCAAACCTGGACAATACGGAAAAGAGCCGGCATAGGCTGCAAATCATAATAAGGAGGTACACATGTAAGAAGTTCAATAACCGTACAGCCAACACTCCAAATGTCAGAAGCAGCACAAACCCCAGACATTTCTATAACCTGAAAAATTAAACCAAAATTATCAATGAGTGCCCTTAATCAAGCTCAACACATCATATTAGAAGCCATTTCTTTAATTCACAATCCACTTTATTAGGTTCATTAAAGAGTCAGCAAGGTGCTCAGCTCAAATAAACTATTTTTTTATTAAAATAAAATACATTATTATAAGAATGAGAGAAGAGACAGTAAATCCAGGAGGGGATGAGAGATCCTCCTAAAAAATACACAAAGTAAACAGCAAGCCAAAGTGTCTCAAAAGTGCAATGTAGCAGTCCAATCTCTTTGCATATCAGTATGGTGTTAGAAGACAATTTAAACAAGGCAATGATCAAAAGCTCTAATCAAATGATTTAGCTGAAGAATTTCAAACAACTATTACCTCTGGGGCCATCCAGTATGGTGTTCCAACAACTGAATGAGTATTAACATCAGCCTCTGTTAATTTTGTTGCAACACCAAAATCAGCAAGTTTGACAAGACCCTGAAAGCAGAAAATGTAATTAGTGAGAATTAATGCAAATTTTCTAGATGTAGACAAAAATAAAAAACAAAACCAAAATCTAGAGCATGGAATTATATGACAGGATCAAGAGTGATGTGCAAGGAAAACCATGGTGACAATGTAAACAAATATAAAGCAGACCATCGGGAAAATTGTTAATAGAAGACAAAAATTTATGAGATAGAAGTACAAAAGGTTGGAGGATAACAAACCCTCACAAAGACAAAACAAAAGGAGGGGAAAAAAAGAGACAAAAAAGGAAACTCCTAAAAGAAAGTCGGCGTAGGAGAGCCGCCAGTATCTTTCCAACAACATTTTCTCTTCTTAATGAAATTTTTCATTAAAAATTACATATACAGGGATCTGAATTAAAATTATTAAAAACAGAGTTTGGTGTTTGTCCTTTTAAAGGACATAGAATTGTGTTATTTTAAGTGAGAGAAAGAGATACAAAATGGAAATCATGGGGGAGAAAGTGGGTAGTTTTTTTTAATTTAAATTTTAAATAAAACAAACACTAGTTTTAACTAAAATAACCATCCTTTAAAGGGACAAACATTTTTCCCTTAAAAACAAAATAGCTAGTAGTCATAATAATGCTCAAAAAAACTAGGCAAGACATTGACTCCCTCCTCTTGTCTTCTAATTTGTACTGCCTTATTTTGTAAGTAAAAAAGGTTAATCCAAAATTGACTCACTCCTTAAATATTGAATTGCTTGGTAAAGCAGTTCAGCTAACTGAACCAGCAGCAACCGAAGTAAAATGGTTAACCATCCCTAATTTAACTATAAAGGGGTAAACAGAATATCAACACAAACAAAATTCAGCAGAGCGAAGAAACATGAAAATAAAAACACTTAAAAAAGCAAAAATGAAAGCAGTGGATCATGAAACAGAAAAGCAATGATGATGAAAAATATAATTACGCACTAAAGGACCACACTAGTGCTCAACATGGTTAAACATGATTTGGCAATGTTATGTAAGCTATCTGCATTGCTTACAGGAGAGTTTCTTATCGTATAATCCCTCCTTTTATTCGGAGTCAATTTGCATAGACACAACCATAAAATTGCCAAAACACAAAGCCCTACAATATAATAAGAACCAAAGAAAAAAAAAGGCTTGCCTCTTTAGTTGTCAATATGTTTGCACCCTTAATATCTCGATGGATAACACCCTGTTCATGTAAATAAACCAAGCCTTCCAACACCTACCTCATCATATGATACATTTAGTATAAAATCCAAAACTAACAAAATCCTGGAAAACCCTCAATGAACAGTATTACACCTACAAACCTGGGCAATATAAACCGCAACCAATGATTCTGGAAAAGGTCCAAATTTATTTGGCTTGATGATATTTGCAAGTGAACCATTCTCCACATACCTATGAAATTACAAACATGTAGCAAAATTCATTGCTCCTCTGAATACCCTTAAATGATGCTATGATTAAATCTTATGTTGTGAAAGAGCTGAGCCCACTTACTCAAGAATTATGTGCAGGTGACTCCTTGTCTTTAAGGATCCGAGATACTTTACAATGTTTTTGTGGTTCAAATTCTGTAAAATAATAATAATCATTTAAAAGATGGCATCACATAATAAGTGTATGCATTCAAATTTCAACAGGTGCTCAGAATGCCAAGCTTTTAGAATCGTTCCCAAGATTAAGCCAATAAACTATTCATTACCACAGCATCAGAAAACATAGAAAGGTAGCATCGTAGTCAATCACAGGGTGCCACCTCATGTCGCAGCACCTCCTTGCTATGACCAGCACATAACATCGAGTTTTTCAGCTGCGGTTGCATGGCCTGCTATCGCAGCCATTGCAGCTGCTACATTCTATGCAGGTGCAAAAACCCAACTTTGCCCCCGCTTTCCTCGGCTTCCCAGTTCACACCCATTTTTTTGGGAGAACTTTGTTATTCCCCATGGAAGTTCTTGGCACTGTTTTTGTTGTTCAACAACATCTATGGGGCGTGTAGGAGAATTGAAATCATGTATATCATCAATTAATAGCTAATTTTCCCAACTCAGACAAAGAGAATATGTTCCTTTTGGTCCAATCCAAATCTATCAGTTTACAAGTATATTTTAATGCAAGATCAGCTGTAGCATGTCATTCAACACCATTGCCTAAAGGTTTCATGCACGATATATACATGGGAGAAATGGAGCAGATAATACCATAACAGCTATTAAGCAAAAGAAAAACTCAATTGATAATGTAGTGCAAATCCAACATTGAGGAAAAGAAGTACCTTTAACAAATCAATCTCTTGCTGAAAACATTGAGGCATCCATCAAATGACAGCACGGCCACAGGTAAAAACAGCACCCAATTTAGTGAATAGAGATAATAGACTATGAAAGCAAAGCAACAGTTTACAGACGTAAGAGATAGAAAAAAAAGGTATTGAGTTTGCTACTTGCTTTATTTGTTGCACCATATATGTTAGGAATTCAAGTGTGCTTGAAGAAGTCCAGCATAAAAATGAAATGGCCTAAGGGAGGACCTTATAGTGGAATGATCCACAAACCCAATGATTGGCGTACCCTATTTTTTGTTGACTAGTTTTAGTGATTTTGGCAGAATTATAGAAGCTGATTTTTTATGGCAATGTGCAATCTATGTTACTATATGGCATATTTGGTTGGAACTTAATGCACATATTTTTATATGTTTTATTGCCACGACAGCTAATTTGGGATAAGATTAGACAACTAGCTTCAATTTGGTGTCCAGCAAATGATCTTTTTAAATGGTTTCCTGGACAAATATACAGAGAGACTGCACAGCTTTGCTCCATCAATGCTTTCTCTTTTTCTCTGTTGTTTAATACTCTCCCATTTCGTTAACGAGTACCCATTATCCAACTTCCTATTCTTCTCTTCATCTTAATGAATTTCTTCTGTTATGAAAAAATAAAATACAATAGTAATGGTAAAAAGGTTGAGCTGCTTTGTGGTTTTTTTGACAATGGTCCAGAACTGAAGAAAGAAAGTGACTACAACAGTCTGTATCAAGATTAACTAGTCAACATTCCTTGTGACCTTGTGCTAGTATGATCATATAAGCAGAACTCCAAATACATCTTAATCAAAATTCCAAAAGAACTAATAGTCTTACAAGAAGGCTATATACAGCCTTCACATAGTAACCTGTTGAGATATATAAAATCATTAATGTAGCCTCACCCAACAGCTTAAGCTTTTGGGTTGGATTGGTTCTTTACATGGTATCAGAGCCTCGTGTCCCGGGTTCGATTCTCGCCGCCCCCCACTTTCTTTCAAGTGGAATTTCTTTGTTCGCACAGGTGGGTGGGCCTGTGCATTGTCCACCCTTCAAGCCCAATGGGCTCTCGTGTGAGGGGGCGTGTTGAGATATATAAAAACCATTAATGTAGCCTCACCCAACAGCTTAAGCTTTTGGGTTGGATTGGTTCTTTACATAACCCACAAGCAATAAAATCCTGTTAATACTAAGTAAAGAAGGAATAATCTTTTCTTCTTTTTCACGGGGGTGGGTTGTTAGAATAAAATCTCTAACTTACAAAATTAATAATCCCCCCAAGCCAAACTGAAACCTTACTCTTGGTCTCTTATTAAATAAAGCAACCCTAACCGTTTTTTTTTTTAAAAAAATCCTAACTAAAAAAATGTCTTCATTGTCCTTCAGCAGCTCACTAGTCATCGGCTTTCCACAATAATGACAACACATTAAAAGACATTGTTGAAATTACAGGGATTTACGTATAAAGGGAGGAAACTCCGCCCATGTGTGCTTGCATGCATGGTCTGTCCCAAGCCAGGATAAAGGAGGAGGGTTGGCGTCAGGTGTAGCGAACCGGCCATAAAAAACAGCTCTATTTTTATGTGATGAACCCATATGATTTTTCGTTGGGGCGTACCCTTCATAGCGACGCGTTGCATCGGGCCCCGGGTGTAGCGAAAAATGGGCTAGGGTCCTTGCCACAAGGCAAGGTGCTACATCGGGCCCGGGGTGTAGTGAAAAATGTGCTAGGGCCCCTTCCCCAAGGCAAGGCGCTAGGTCTTCACCCGGATTTGGTGAAAAGTATGTCAGGGTCCCAACACGCAGATGGGCGAGCGTGGCGGGCAAGCACAGCCCAGGGGTTAAGGATGCGATTGGGAAGCTGGAACATAGGAACCTTAACGGGTAAATTGAGGGAGTTAGCAAATGTTTTTGCTAAAAGGAAAGTGAATATTGTTTGTTTGCACGAAACTAAGTGGGTTGGAGAAAAGGCGAAGGAAGTGGATGGTACTGGTTTCAAGTTATGGTACACAGGTATTAACAAGAGTCGAAATGGTGTTGGAATTGTGATCGATAAAAGTTTCAGAGATAAAGTTGTGGACGTCATAAGGAAAGGCGACAGGATTATTCTGGTTAAGCTTGTAGTGGGTGATTTAATCCTGAATATCCTCAGTGTGTATGCACCCCAAGTTGGATTGCAACCAATTGATAAAAGCCAATTTTGGGAAGACTTGGAGGAAGTTTTGAGGGGAATACCTCGAGAGAAGATTTTCTTAGGAGGAGATCTAAATGGGCAAGTTGGTAAAAGCAATGGAGGTTTTGATAAAATTCATGGAGGTTTTGGCTATGGGACGAGAAACGAGAATGGAGAAGATATCTTGAATGTTGCACTAGCCTACGATTTGATGCTAGTGAACACCTTTTTTTCGAAAAAGGGAGTCACATCTAATCACATATCATAGTGGCCAAAATCGTAGTCAGATTGATTTCTTTCTGGCTAGAAGAGAAGATAGAACTTCTTGTGTCGACTGTAAGGTCTACCCTGGAGAGTGTATCGCTACGCAACATAAGCTGGTAGTCCTGGAGGTTTGGTTCAACAAAGTACTTACAATGAGGAAGAGGGCTCAGAACCTGAGGATAAGGTGGTGGAAGCTTAAGGAGGGAAAAGAGGGAGAGTTCAATGAAAGAATGTTGCACGAAGGACCTTTGGAGTTTGATTGAGGGGCAAATGAAATATGGAATGCGATGGCTAAGTGTATTCAAAATATGGGAAGGAGGGTGTTGGGTGAAAGCAAAGGAAATGGATTTCATTTCAAAGAAACATGGTGGTGGAATGAAGAGGTGCAAGAGGCAATTAAACATAAGAAGGAGCGCTTTAGATATTTGCATAGAAGTCCCAGTGAAGAGAACTTGCAAAAGTTTAGATTGGCGAGAAAAAATGCAAAGAAAGCAGTGCGAGAAGCTAGAGGCAAGGTCTTTGCTGATTTGTATAAAAATCTTGGGAGCAAGGATGGTGAAAAAGGTCTATATAAACTTGCAAAAATAAGGGATAAGAAAAGTAAAGACCTCACTCGAGTTAGATGCATCAAGGATGAAAATCAAAAAAAATTGGTGAGAGATGATGATGTAAATAAAAGATGGATGAACTACTTTAACAAGCTGTTTAATGGGGATGGAGATATAAGCGAGGTGGACTTGGAGGACGCTTATGATGATTTGAATAGAAGATTTGTGCGCAGAATTAATACACATGAAGTTAAGGAGGCTTTAAAGAGGATGAAGACTAATAAAGCCTTGGGACCTGATGGTGTCCCTATTGAAGTGTGGAGAGGCCAGGGGGATGTGGCAATAAAATGGTTGACCAATCTTTTCAATAAGATTCTCCAGACAAATAAGATGCCTGATACATGGAGGAAAAGTATGATTGTGCCTATCTACAAAAACAAGGGAGATATACAGAATTGTTCAAACTATAGAGGCATTAAGCTATTGAGCCATACTATGAAGTTGTGGGAGAGGGTTATTGAGCATCGCTTGAGAAGAGATACCAAGGTTTCTGTAAATCAATTTAGATTTATGCCAGGAAGATGTACCATGGAAGCCATTTTCTTGATGCGACAACTAATGGAAAGATATCGAGAAAAGAAGAACTTACATATGGTGTTCATAGACCTTGAGAAAGCATACGATATGGTTCCAAGGAAAGTTTTATGGTGGGTTTTGGAGAAGAAAAATGTACCATCAAAGTATGTAAAGGCAATCAAGGATATGTATGATGGGGCTACTACATGTGTGAAAGCTTGTAACGGAACATCAAGTTATTTCCCTATCTCGGTAGGTGTACACCAAGGGTCGGCTCTAAGTCCTTATCTCTTTGCCTTAGTTATGGATGATCTAACAAAAGATATTCAAGAGGAAGTGCCATGGTGTATGCTTGTTGCAGACGATATTGTGCTTATTGATGAGAGCAAGGATGGTGTTAATAGAAAACTTGAATTGTGGAGAAGCACATTGGAATCTAAAGGATTCACTTTAAGTCGAAGCAAGACTGAGTATCTGAAGTGTGAGTTTTCTCTGGTAAGAGATGTAGACCAAGATCCCGTGCATCTAAGTGGTCAAGAGGTACCCAAGAAAGACGCTTTTAAATACATGGGCTCCATTTTGCAAAAAGGTGGAGAGATTGATGAGGATGAAACCATAGAATCAGAGCAGGGTGGATGAAATGGCGCAGTGCATCTGGGTTTTTGAATGACCGCAAAATCCCCCTTAAGTTAAAAGGAAAATTCTATAAAACAGCAGTAAGACCTGCAATGCTATATGGAGCTGAATGCTGGCCAGCACATAGGCAACATGAGCATAAAATGGGAGTAGCAGAGATGAGGATGTTAAGGTGGATGTGTGGTTATACGAGGATGGATAAGATAAGAAATGAAGATATTCGAAGAAAGGTAGGAGTACTACCGGTGGCTGAGAAGATGAGAGAACATAGATTGAGGTGGTTTGGGCACGTAATGAGAAGGCCCATGGATGCTCCCGTAAGAACAGAAGTGTGTTACCAATAGCTCAACACAAAAAGAGGTAGAGGTAGACCGAAACTTACTTGGACGAAGGTAGTAAAACAAGATTCAATAAAGTGGGATATAGATTGGCGGACGGTATGCCTTAGAAAGGAATGGAGAAAAGCTATAAGCATGGTGGAGGGTTAGACCCGTTGTTATTCCTATGTTCCAGATGGTCTCTTTTAAGTCCTTTTCCCCTTTATTTTCCCCTCTTCTTCTTTTCCCTTTCTTTTTTACTTTTATATTTATATATATATATATATATATATATATATTATTATTACTATTGTATTTATTTATTTATTTTCAACCTTTCTATATCTTTCATTTGGGTTCATCTACCACCGACCCCAGTTAATTTGGGATAAAGGTGTTGTTGATGTTGATGTACGTATAGAGGGAGGAAAATGAATACTCAAACTAATAAAACAATAATTAATATTGTTGTAAATGATGTATTACGATGCAATTCAAACAACAAAGCATTAATCCCTATTTATACTAATATTAGACTCCAAATCCTAATTAAATAAGGAAATAAATCATGAAATTGAAGAACTTTAGAAAACCATTCCTAAGAGGTCATCTAAGATACTCTAAACTATTCTAAGATACAATCAAGATATTATGAGATATTTTTCATATATTTTAACAAAAGTTAACTCCAAGAACTAATCAAAGTTTGGCTTTGGCAGGCCCTAAAACTTTAGTCTTCAAATTGTATACAATTTGCAAAAATAAACAGTGAAACACCCTAGGAATCCCATTTTGTCCCTAATGCCAGAAAATTTTCTTCAAAATAAGAACTAAGAAAAAAAGAAAGCAAAAACCACACTCTCTCTGTCTGCCACCCCAACTCCACAACCCCCAGAGTATCACTCTCATTTTCAATTAGGATAATCGACTCCACCCCTAAAGATGCCAGTGGGAAATAAGTCTCTACACTTTCCTATCTATAATTAATAGCTAAAATAAAAGTTTAAATTGAAAATGAAAACGATGATATTAAAACAAACTTCATACCATAATGATGTTGAGATCCTCCTGAGCAATATTCTCCAAAGAAACTTGTTTAATTGCAACAAAATCTCCATTCTCCAGGTCCAAACCTTTGTAAACTCGACCATAAGCTCCTTTCCCAATCTCATCTCCCAGCATCTGCTCGAAATCTCAAATGCAAACAAAGCAAAAAGCAATCAGCCATTCAAAAACCAAACTATTGAACGAGCCAATTCCACATGCAATTTCAAAGTATAAACAATATATTCAAATGAAAACTCACGAATTACAACATGCAATCATTTTGAATGCATTCCCTACCACTCGTGTGCAAACACTAAAAAGATTAAGCAAGGATTAAAAATTAATAATTAAAAACATTCAACAGCCTATCCCTTGACGAAGAAAAGAAAAAAAAAACATTTACCAACTGGAACCATCCAATTCAGTCAGCAACAGAATCTCCACCACTTCTGGTTCATGTTACAACTACCTTCAACTTCAGCATATTAGCATTGTTTTGACTTCATCATTACACATTATTAACATTTTACTCATTGTTTCAACAGAAACTCCACATTACACATCCACCCCAGCCCCAATGCCGCTACCATCAGCTTGTGATTACTAATGTTACTACTAATCACAAAATCAACATAATTTCAGGTTTCAATTACTACTACAGTAGCCTTTGCATTTACTACAGCCATTTAATTTCATTGATACACGACAATAACACAAACCTAAATCTTCCACTAAATGACTTTCAGTGCTTTTATTTGAGAGTCGAAAGAGCGATAATATAGAAATCTAGACTTGAGAAAACAACAATGATAATATTAACACCAGCATTCTTCTTTTTTTAACAATTACCAAAACCTTGAGATCGATGGAAAATGAGAATGGAAGGAGAAAATGGCATACATATTTATTGTCGAGGGTCTTCGATTTAGTGAAAGCAGACGAAGTCGACTGGCGCGACATCTCTGCGAAGGTGCGATCGGAGAAACCAAACCCTAGAAAGAGAAAAGCTCCATTGGGGAATTGAGGGACGCCGGAGAGAGAGGAAAGGCTCGGATTGGATTAATTAATTAATTAATTAATTAATGAGAATATTTATATGTAAAAATAAATAAATATAAAAAAGAAAGGGCAAAAAAAAAAGTGTGTTAATGAAAGAGGTTGTTGCTTTGCTGGGAACAATGGTGAAAATGGTATATGTCGTATTCTCTATCTCTCTCTTTCTCTCAGTATCAGGGTTGGGCTGGTGCTAGCTGTCAATGGGATGTCAGGGATCTCATCCATTTTTCAAATGACTTTTTTATTTATTTTCAAAGTTTAAAAAAATCGACAGGAATTAAGAACACCAATTTTTTTTTCTTTTTCTACAATTGTTTTCATATTTAATTTACGGAAAATATGTTTATCATTTTAAATTACATAATTTTGTGTCACTTTTTAATAAAACTATGTTATTTTGGTGTGTTTTTGCATTCTCTCGTTCATTTTCTTTTTTACTTAATTTTATAAAAAAGAAAAAATGTAAAAAAATATCAAAACGATATAATTTCATTAAAAATGGCATAAAATTATGTCATTTAAAATGATAAACACTTAACCCTAAACATAATTTACATGATGGAAGTTAAAGTTATCAACAGATTAAGAAAAGAAATTAAAGGATGTATTGGATTGAGATTTTTTTTTTTTTTTTGATAACATATTGGATTGAGATTTTAATGGATTATTTTTGGACAAAAGAATCTATTAGTATTCAATTAGGATTGTAAAAAAGTCACGTGGTATTCGACTAAAATTTTAAAAGATTATTTTAAAGTACATACAAATTCGATGGTATTCAATCAGAATTTAAAATAAAAGAAAAATAATCTTGTGATGTTCAAAAATCTGATGATTTTAAGTGAATTTTGTTAAACATTTTAGTGAGAAGTTAAATAACATGTCTCTCTCACAATCTTACCTAACCCTTTCATTTCTTGATATTTTTTTATTACACTGTCTCATAATCTATATAGCCTTTTCTCAAGGACAATGTACGTTCTTTATTTACTTTCATATATTTTTTCTGATTTTGACATTCTTTCTTATGCTATTCTTCTTCATGATTAACTGATGATTTATAGTTGTGCTTGTCGTCTCTAATGATGTGTTACATTTGATTTATTTTGATATAATTGCAACAATGGTAATAAATTGACGATAAACATGTTTAATAATATATTGCCGATAAAAATTTCTCAAAACTTTTTAGGGTTCGTTTTTTCTGCAATCAATGTAGATAAGTTATCTACATTGAGCCCAAAACGACGTTATTTTGAGACGAAAATTAAGATATTTTTGTAATTATAATTTATTTCAGGATTATAATAGTCTTTCTCATTATAAATTTTTAATCTTTCGCCCTAAAACGATGTCGTTTTGGGAGTAAATTTAGATAACTTATCTACATTCACTATAGAAATATTAAAGTCAACTTTTTATGCACCATATTAGGCACACAATGAAAGACAAAATTTCAATATTCAATTGTTAAAAAGGGGGGGAATCGTTGTTGTTATTGCATAACTTGCTTTTGTCTCTAAGTTAAAAGAGCATCTAATCAACAATGTTAAGCATTCTCGTACCATAATGAATGTAAGTTATTGTTTGGCAAGACAATGAGCAGAAGAATAATTTACATTGCACAATACATATGTCAGCTTTTCACTTTAAGATCTATTAAATTGGGATAAATACATTTGCTTATACTATAAATAATTTCAAATAATAATTTTAATAAACATTTTTAAAACATATTGATAAAAATGAAATAAAATTTTTTAAATGTGAATAACATGCTCCATCACACTTCACAAATTTTTAGTAAATTTTATGCATATAAAATTTTGATTTGTTTATCCTTATTAATAATCACCTTTGAATGTTTGTTAAAAATTCCTATGGTTATTTAAAATATTATAAATTCTATGAAAATCCTTTAAATCAATCTATAAAATCTTGATCGTAATTTTTTTTTTTCAAAAAGTCTTTAAAGTCGCTACAATTCTATATAGTCTTTTAAAACCTATAAAATTTTCTATCTCAAAATAGTTCTTTAAAATCTTAATCCAATACATCTCCTAATAGCACAACTACTCCAAGCCTTGTCTGATGCTAAGCGTGAGCTTTCTGGTCTTCTATAAGCTCATGGAGAAAAGAGGTTTGCTGGAAATGTTAGTAACTACTTAATTATATCCTTATATTGGCAATGCAAAACAAGATTACTGAAAATATAGGTTTGTGATGCATTTAAATTTTTAAATGCCAAATTAACTTCCTCTGCATAATTTTTATAACTTCACAGCCACAAAAAAACTTCTGCAACTATCAAGGAAGAGTTTGAAGCCATAGCATCAATCCTTGAACAGTAATGGCAACAAGAGAAAGAAAGAAGGTAGTTCTCAGATGTACAGTCATAGATCCAAAACATACGTGGAGAAATAGCTGGGAACGTGAACCTTATTGATGTTCCCCGTGCAGTTATAGAGTCATTTTTTAAAGGATTTTTTTGTAATTTTAATATGTTTTTCCATCAATATTTTATCTTCAACCAAACACAGATTCAGAAATTTTGCTCAATTTTTCTGGTAAAATTTTGCCCAACCAAACAATTTTTTTTAAACTTTCCTATCTAACTCATTTTCCCTACACATCCCTGATAATTACATTTCCCTAGTAAAAAAAAATTTCACTTGAACCAAACACCCCCTAAGATTTTAGACAATAATTAATAAGTTGATCAATATTTTTAATTTAAAGATATATTTATATTTAACTAAATTATCATTTTTACTCTATAAAAATTTATCTCATTTTGTAACCTTATTTTAATTTATAAAAATAAAGACAGAGAATGATTTCCATTACCGAAAGAAAAAGAAGTGAACGACTGTTGTCTATGTGATTTCTGTATTTAAAAAAAGATTTTATAAGAGTTATGCTATACAGATTCGTTTTGTATGCTAAATTTTTTTTTTTTTTTTGCTGCAAGCCCCACAAAATATTATGTGTGTAGGAAATTTTTTGTGGTCATGTTAAATGATAAACCCTTTAAAAAAGTCTGAATAATTAACTTTCTCTTTTAAAACAATAGAAACTCCAATATCATGTGGAATTATATAAGAAAAACGCTACTGCGTTCGATTTTCAGTCCCAACATGCCAAACTTACTAAAATAAACAATTTGAATATCTTATTCACAAAAAATATGATCAAACTATATTTCTTTGAAATTTATTATATTATACATTACAAAAAAATATATTAATATACCTATGAGGTTGTAATTAATTAACACCAACCAAAATCTTTAGGGGGCGTTTGGTACAAAGATTTTGGCCGGATTCCCGGGAAACTGAATTTTTCTAAATTTTAAATTTCCGAATATTATTGTAAACTGAATATAAAAATCATATTTTTGAAAATCGAGATTTCCGGACAAAAAAAAAAATTCTCCTCTACCAAACACCCCCTTAAAATTATCCACATCCCATTTTCAGGGGCTTCCACGTATGTATATATATATATATATATATATATATATATATGTAGGGTTTTGTGTTTGTCATTTTAAATGACATAAGTTATGTCATTTTAGGAGAGAGATAGAAACAGAAAAACAAAAATCATGCGAGAGAGGCAGTGGGTGGTTTTTTTTAATTTAAAATTCAAATTTTCTGTGTTTATATCTCTCTTAAAATGACATAATTTTCTGTCATTTAAAATGACAAACACTTTTCCCATATATATATATACGAAAAATCCAAAATTCAGTCACTGGACGGTCGAGTGAGTGAATTTTGACTATATTCTCCCGCGAGAATATAGTGCAAAAACATTACAATGGTGTTCTGCCTATATCTCTTTGATTAAAAGCATGTTGCCTCCAAATGATCAAGATGGTGCTGATTATGTGCGTTGGAAGCTGAAGGACTCAGATCATGTTTCAGTCAAAAGCTTGTATCAAACTCTCGCAGGTAATAATTCTGAAACTGTTTCTAATTCTTCTTCAATTTGAAAAAAAGTTTGGAAATGGGAAGGACCTCAGGTGGTTAGATTGTTTTTATGGAAAGTTATTCATGATAGATTGCCAACAAAAAATAGATTAAGTTCTTTTGATATTGGTCAATCTGATTGTCCAATCTGTATGGAAGATGCTGAATCTACTTTACATTTATTAAGAGATTGTAGGAATATGAGGACCCTTTGGTTAAAACTCATTCCTATCAGCCTTGGTAACTCCTTTTTCACGGACGAGTTACATATTTGGATGGATAGTAATCTGACTTGTAGGGAAGGCTCTAGAGGGAATATACCTTGGTGCGTTATTTTTGGTATTACTTGCTGGTGGGCTTGGAAATGGAGGAATGATGTTGTCTTTGGTAATAATTCTGCCCAGCCTAGCCATTTTAAAGAAAGTTTGATTATTTGTAAAGCCAAAGAAGCCCATAGTGCTTTTCAGTTTGCTAACAGGCATAATGCAATAAAGGCTACAACAGATATCCCTGTCTGTTGGAAACCTCTTAATGAGAGTTGGATTAAATTGAATACTGATGGTGCTTGTAGAAGTTTCTCTGGTTTAGCTGCTTGTGGTGGTATTGCTAGAAATCATATGGGACATTGGCTCAAAGGATTCTCTTATAGAGTGGGACCTTGTAATTCTCTTAATGCTGAACTCTGGGGTATTCTCAAAGGGTTAGAGATGGCTTGGGAGGAGGGCTGGAAAAATCTTATTGTTGAATCTGATTCAACATCTGCAATCACCATTCTTTCTAAAAATGGTGTTGCAGCCCGTGAATCTCATTTGGTGGTTCGTATACGGGCGTGGTTACAAAAAGACTGGCAGGTTTACTTAGCCCACACATACAGAGAAGGCAACTGCTGTGCTGACTGGCTCGCAAATTATGCTATGGACAACCCTAGTGCTGAAGATATGTCTATTTTTTGTTATCCTCCTATTCAGATTCATTCTGTTTTTATTGCTGATTTAGCATCTGTTTGTAAGGTCCGTACAATGACTATTGTGTAGTTTCTTGCTGGTTCTTGATTCTAGCTTACCAAAAAATAAAATAAAAAAATACCTGCTTCAAAGTTTATATGAATTTTTTATGAAAATCCAAAACAATATTGTTTTACTCTAAAATTCAACATTTTTTATTTAAAAAAACTGAAGTAGAAGAATGGGGATTGTTGGAGATTTTAATATAGCATTGCTTGACAAAAAGAACTTTCACAAATATGTTCTTTTGGGTTCCACAGACAGCATGTGGCAAATAAAAAGCCTCATGTTCAATGCAGTGACTGTATATGGTAGAAGTCCAAAAATTATTTGCTAAAATTAGGGAAATCAAACCAATCTCAAATCCCTAAACCCAACGAGAGATACAAAGACAAAGAAGATTATAAAATGAGAGGGGTCAAGGAAGTTATCTTCTTTGCAAAATATTTAAGGATGGCTGCAATGAATACGACAAAGGTTTCTTCGATATTTCCAACCTTCAGGAACCAAGCAAAGATTGTTCTTCTCCTCAACAGAGAGTAGACCAAACAATGAAAAAGAGTTGGAGTTAAAGCTCTGTAAACTTCACAAAATCTGGGTAAACTTCACATCTCAAGCGTTTTCTTCGTCATAGTGTTTCTCTAATTAAGAATTATTTTTCTTTTATCTTTTTTGTGTTATAAGATGAGAGGAAGAAGCACGTGCATAGTCAACAGCGTTTGAAATTTTTTAATTTAATTGTTAAACTTACATAGTACAAGGAGGTTAATTGAAACAATTAAAAGTACAAGGTGGTCTTTTGAAACATGATCTAAGTCCAAAGGGGTAACGTGTAATTTAGCCTTTTTCAAATGACTTTTTTATTTTATTTTCAAGTTTAAAAAAATCGACAGGAATTAAGAACACCATTTTTTTTTTCTTTTTCTACAATTGTTTTCATATTTAATTTACATAATGGAAGTTAAAGTTATCAACAAATTAAGAAAAGCATTTAAGATTTTAGACAAGACTTAATAAGTTAATCAATATTTTTAATTTAAAAAATTTATATTTGGATTTAGTATTTATCTTTTAAAAGACATATTATGTCTTTTTAAATGAGAGAAAAATATATACAACAAATCATGAGAGAAAAAGTAATTTTTTTTTAATTTAATCAAAAATATTAATTTTAATTAAAATGACCATTATTTAAAAGGACAAACATTCTTTCTTTTATATTTAACAAAATTATTATTTTGCTCTATAAATTTTTTTATCTCATTTTGTAACTTTTTTTAATTTCTAAAAATAAAAACATAGAATGATTTCCATTACCGAAAGAAAGAAAAAAAATTAAAATAAAAAAATGAATGACTGTGAAACGGTTTATGTAATTTTTGTATTTAAAAAGTCTGAATCACTAACTTTCTCTTTTGCAAAAAAATTCAAAAATAACAAATAAATAAGTATAATAATAATAATAATAATTTGTTAAAAAAATAAAAAAATTTACGTCTCAAATAGCAAGATTATATAAGAAAAACGCTACTGCTTTCGATTTTCAGTCCCAGTATGCCAAACTTACTAAAATAAGCAATTTGAATATCTTATTCACATAAAATATGATCAAACTATATTTCTTTGAAATTTATTATGTTATATATTACAAAAAAATATATTAATATACCTATGAGGTTGTAATTAATTAACACCAGCCAAAATCTTTAAAATTATCCACATCCCATTGTCAGGGGCTTCCATCTTCAATCAATCAATCAATCAATATATATATATATATATATATTCACGTTAAGTTTATAGTTGGAGATATACTAAGTCAATTTTATTACATTAGTAAATATATATCGTCTATGCTTCAAAAGAAATTTCAAATTAAATTTGAATTCTCAGATAAGACAAGACTCATTTGAGTTACAAACTTATTTAGCTCATTAAACTAGTTCAAGTAACTCACAAGGACCCGAAAACTGAGGGGTAATTCTGTTCTGAAATAATACAAAGTAGAAAATGCAACATATAACTTTTCAATTGAAATAATTAAGACATTTCTTTGAAATAACAAGGAACATGACATAGCCAGATGGCTAAATTTAGGTTGGATTTTGGATAAGATATTACTGCAAATGCCACATTTGATCATCACCATTATACACCATTCCCCTTGCTTGAACTTGAGATATTGACAAGCTAGAAATATCCTGTTTAGTTAGCATTCTTGATCCATTTCTTGTATTGTCAAGAAACTCAACTCAACTCACCATTCCCCTTGCTTGAACTTGAGATATTGACAAGCTAGAAATATCCTGTTTAGTTAGCATTCTTGATCCATATCTTGTATTGTATAGAAACTAGAAGGCAATTAATTTTTTCTTTCTTTCTCTCAAACTGACCCCATTTTTAGATGCCTCCATCAGAAGTCAATAGTCATGATTCAACCAAACTGGATGGCACTTTTGAGTCAATCCCCTTCACCTTTTTATCATTTCGTTTGTGTGTCTTATTTAAAGCTTGGTCAGACTGGGAGACAATCTTGGATACTGTAAATCCTGCAACTTCAAAAGTATGTGATCTGTAGGGTATTAAAGAATTGCGAAGAACAACATCAACTCCTTCGTAAATCCAAACTCCTAACACGGCGTCTCCTTTAAGTCCAATGGCAAACCAACCAAGGCCAGCAGCAGCTATGTCTACAGAGCTTGAGTCCCAACTGTTCCCTCTAACACGGAATTCCTTTCTCACCCAATTCCCCAGTTCTTGAACTCGTTTCTCCCCAATAGGTGGCTGAACAAAGAACAATTCAGGCAGGTGTTACACAAGAGGGAACTGTAATGCACAATGAATAATGCTTATAAATCAAAAGAGCAACTCAAGTCTTTCCCTTGTAACATAGAGGTCTACATGCACCTTGCCTAATGTATAAAACTTCACCTTAAGCATATTATGGTAATTGCCTATCTAAATCTTACTAAATATTGTTTTATAGGAAAACAATTCCAGTAAATTTTGCAAGAGCACTGCCAAACCACCTGAAGGATGGAACATCATTAAAATAAATGCTACTAAATCTTTTGACCAGGTTGACTTAATATAATTAACAGATTTCAAGTTCATTTTAACAGCTTTCGCTTCACACCTTTTTTAGTTGGTATACTCCTTCTGGGTCAAAAAAATATATATATAATAGTACAATTTTGTAATGACTGAAAGATAAATCAATTATTTGTTGGTCACTATCCCACTTAGGACAACATTTCAGAATAAGGCAGCAAATTAAGACGATTTTACAAACAGCTAACAAGCTTCATGGGAAAGGAATTGCTGAATAAGCAGTCAATTAAAAAGAGAATAGTGAGTACCTGCAACTGGCGCCCAAAATGGTCTTGAAACATTTTACATGCATTTTCCACTTTACCCATATGCAGGGGAAGATAAGGAGATGCCCACACCGTGACATAAATAGTATCCACGGATGTTTCTTCTATATCCAACCTCATCAGACCAGCTATGTGAATCGAATGACCAGCCTACCACAATTAATTGGTAAAAGAATGAAGTACAGCAGGTTTTAACAAGATATAACAGAAGAAAAAAATGAATACTGCAGCACAAATTAAAAATACAAGTAGGGTAAGGGCAAACCCACTGCAAAAGGTTCACTCACTCGCAAGGGTAGGAATAATGATCGATTGTATGCAGTCTTATCCTTTCAGAGGCTATTTGGTAGATTCAAATCTATGACTTTCCAGTCACAAGGAGCAACTTTACCGCTGCTCCAATGGAGCAACCTTACAGTCACAAATTAACATCAAATTCAGTCCCACAAATTAGCATTTCAATGCACTAACCTTAATTCTGTACGTTCTAGGTTTCAACTCC
>NW_026898260.1:0-48593 GCF_033153095.1 Gastrolobium bilobum
ACTTACACAAGTAATCAAGATTTTCTTTAAGATAGGTTAAAGGTTACTAAAGGGTCCCACTATCATCTCTTAATGAGAATTGCTCACTGTCATTTATTAATTATCATTTCATAGTCCTTCTAAGCATTATCTAGAATTTTCATAGGCTATATTAAATTAATCCTATTCTTTTAACTAGAGCCTTGATTTCTCAAAGTATATATGTATATATCCACTCACGCGTACATGCAAATCAAATAATTTTCCTGGCTTACATAAATTCCACTCTAAACCTATGTTTTATTCGAATTTCAAGTTTGTTACACCTTCTTAATTATAATTTATAGAAGTCCCTAATTATGCGGGATGTTACACTCTCCCCAACTTGTTTTGAAGTTTGTCCCCAAACTTCGTCCTATCATCCCAAGGGCTTCTTAACTAGGATCTCCAACTACAAAGATTTCGTCTAAGCAATGTACATGTTACAATTTGGAATTGTCATGACTTCCTAACTTAATCCCTATCAATGATAACGATTCTGTTTACTCACTAAACACATCACACATTTGCAATCATAGTCAAACCTCTACATTAATCACCCTACTTAATAATATCACAGACAGAACCCTGTGTATATTAGCCTTCAAAGAATCAAGCAAGTAAAACAGAGCACCTTACATTCTAATTCTCAACGAGAGGAATCCTCATAAAATCACAGAACTTCCATCCTATGTTTCTATACATATCATGTTAAGTGGTACCTCTCATACAGTTCGTCAAAACCCCCGTATGAGAAAACTTCCTCGAGCTTTCCGCCGTCCTAGGTACCTCAGATGTAATTGACTTCACTGATCAGAGGATCTATTTCCATGATATGAATTTTCCATTTATTGACACACATTACAATTTTAAAGTAGATACCCCAAACATAATCCACCACAACAGAATAAGCCTTCAGGATTTAATTTCACAAGAAGCGTATTCAACGTTCCTAACTATAGTTGAATTTCTTTCTATAATAACAAGTTACAAGCACAGCACAAAGCCTCATGCAGAAAGACACCAAATCTAAAATTCACTTAAATCAACAATTAATCTCATCCATACAAACAGCAGTACATCTATTCAAGGACAATATATTATGACATGCACAAAACAAATATCAAGTTTTTAAGTGGGGAATGTAGAACCGTGCATTCAAGTCAAAGGTGTAAATAGCAATGAAACAAAAATATCAATAAAACTGGTGGAGATTATATCGTTTAAATAGCAATGAAACAATATCAGTGTGCATCATGTTGAATTCAACTTTTATAATATCATTAACATGACATTTTATCATGGTTTTGTAGTCACTACATATTGGCAAACACTCATTCACAAACTTGTCACATAAATGAAGTGGCAGCAATTTGATCACTTAGAGCCTACAGTTAGTTCCAATTGGACTTATTTGGTTATAGTGCCAAAAAATTTCTCAAAATTTCCAGTTTTAAAATACTCTAATTCCTGGACATGTAGCCCCAAAAATCAGTTGATTCGGTTACCTGAGACCAAAGATATGCAACGAGCAAGTTAACCGTTCTAGTTTAGATACAGAACAGGGCAGTCAACTTTGAACCTGCACAACTTGCTACGTGTTTGGTCAATTGAGTTGGCATTTTATGGGCATATAATATACTTACCTAGCTTTGAAACGCAACTGGAATCACACTGTTCGGAGGTCTCTAGGCTGAGATATGTGTCCGAGAAGTTGGCTATTCAAGATATGATTACATGACAGCATTAGGGACAATCAGTCGACTTTCTAAAGGAACTGCAGCCACTAGGTATTCTCAAACAGGCTATAAATTTTCAGAATTATAGCTTAAGGGGTCAGCTTTTTAATGGCACCGGTTTCACCAAATTTCGATACTCCTAGGTCCAGTTATGCAATCATTTAAAGAAGGTATTTAGACCCAAGGTGCTGCAGAAATTTTCTGCTAGAACCTTCAATATAAGATGTGATCATATCCAGATTATGTAACAGTTGTTGTTACACAATGACCACAACACTTTAGAAAACCCTTAGTATATTATCATTAGTCCAGAATTCCTCTAAACCATATGGGTACGCCTCATAGCAGATGCAATGGTATCTAAAGCTGGCATCATTGGAGTTAGTTGTCACTCATTACATTATTTGATATCTTACTAAAATCAATCAAAGCATCACAATACCCTAACATTATCAATAGCAGCAGGATACAAGGAAATTACCTCTGTAAAATAGATGTGAAGATTATTCAAATCACCAGCATTTATTTCCTTTCCACTTAGCCAAGATGCAATTTACAAAAGAAAGTTATCACGCACGAAATGTACACCCTAAACCAGATCTGCAGAATTGCTTTTTAAATATAGATTTGACCATTAAAGACATAAATGAGAATCAATCCCTAGATTGACAATTTACTCAGAAATACCACAATCCTCCATAAATAAATAACAAACAACACAAAAGGGGGTGGGGCTCTTATTTCAAAGGGTAATCCCTGTTCCTTAATTTGTTAACAACGAAAATTCCAAGTTCCCACATGTATTTAAATTCAGCTTAAGCTGTTATTAAATGTTCCTAATTTATTTCATTACATAATCATTCTTACAAGACTCAAAATGCGCTAAAATGGCTAACAACATGCCGTAATTTTACTTAGACTCATGCAAGGCTAGATGTTTCAAACTATTCCATTAGACAGCCTACCAAGATTTAAAAACTATTTCCATACTTCAAAACCGGTCCTTTAGACTAGTCTGCACCAACGGTTCCAACACAACCGAATGGGAATAAATAGAATGAAAACATGTATTCTCCTAGATTGCACATAAAACCGAAACAGAGACAACATCCCCAAAATAGACTACACATTCAGCTCGGTTTTGGCTAGTACTTAGGTGTTCTTTTGAGAATCTGATATGGTGCAACATGGGGAGAACATAATAAACAATGCTACATCAATTCGGGTTATGGCACAAACATAAGGTATTAATCAAGAAGGTTGGACCACTCATACGTCAAGTGCAAGGTACTTAATTAAAACAAAATTTTCTTTTAATTCCCATTAGCCCACCAAAGAAAATCAATTGTACTTCAGTCGTTACTTTAACAGTAGATACAAAGAACAGATTAAATCGCAGACCAAGCATAATGCACTGTTCAACAAGTTCAGTTATAATTCTTTCAGCAGAAAAACCGAATCACGCAGCAAAAAAAAATTTACATGTGACCAGTGTTAAATGATTTAAATGTAGATATTCACTAGATGCCGCGAACTGATTTGACCAAGTTAATATTATAGTGCTCATAAGATAACCCAAACTTAAAGTCTTGTTTACCAGTAGACATCAGATTTCTGAATCCACGATTAAGAACTACCCGGTATGTACTTAAGACAGTCAAAACGGATAACAAGCAACTTTCAATTCATTTAACCAACATAATAAGGCAAGCCGAATAAAGTGTAACTTCATGTAATTACAATTTACCTGTTCAGTTCACTATATTTTAAATTCAGTTCAGATAACCTTTCTTTAATTAGGCACTCAGTTCCAATGAAATGTCAAAATCTAGACTAACAATTTCAAGCAATCACCATATAAAATCTGTTGTCATAATCAGAGGCAATAAGTTCACATGCAAGTCTAAAAGTGGTCAAATGCACACAAAGCAATTCAGTACGTATGAATTAAAGTAATAAATATCCCTCACAAGAAAGGCACAGAGACAGGAGTCAAGTACCCTACCCTACATATCACCACTTTGTTTAACAGCTTCTTTCTCAAGAATTATGTCTAGTGCCAATCCACCATTAGAAAATTTATAAAGACAACAGACCCGCATGTCTAAGCCTTAATTAGTTCCAACTTCTACTTCCTAAGGGTATTAACAGGATCCACTTTGATAAATAATCTATCCCTACCAAAGTTTGTCTACATACAGTTTGCAGGTCAAATCACAAGTCCTTCGTAAGGCTTAAATAACTACATCAATTGTCATGGTTATATCACTGCTACCCTTACTCAGATATAAAACCCAACAGGATTAGTGAAAAAGAGTAACAGTTTCTATTACCCAGCTATACGCTACAATCACAACACACAAGAAAAGTCACAAATCAGTAAAAAAAAAATATGTAGTAGCAATCACTGTTTAAAGATAACTTATTATCATCCACTGCTCAGAATGTCACAAAATATTAACCATTAATTCAAGTAGCAGTTCACTATTTCAAACCTAGTGCTCAGACACAAGTGTACCCCGTGATAACCATGATTGTGCACACACATCTTGCGCGACAGTGAGTTGATCAGGCTCACCACCTAGCAAGGGAATGGGCATAGCCATGCTTAGTACCGGGTACTACCAGTATCATCACACTTCCAAATATAAAACAAGTTTAACTAGTAAACCATTCACAGCTAAGTCCAAATAGCAACAATGCAATGAACATATACAAATAATCAATAAATTCAAACACTAACCATACAGCAATCAAGTACAAACAACAAATATTTCATCAAATACAGACACCTTGAATCAAAACTGCTTTGATACCAATTGTAACGCCTGGCAACTTGCAAGGATCAACGACTGTCCCCACACACTAACACGAGACTTTTCAGCGTGCTTTGTCCTCACTCACACACTTCCCGGGAAAACTTCCCAGGAGGTCACCCATCCCAGAATTGCCCCAAGTCAAGCACGCTTAACTATGGAGTTCTTCCGTTCCGGGCTACCGAAAAGTAGATGTATCTTGTTAGTATAGGTAGTACCAATTAATTCTTATAAGTTATTCCCAACTGTACCGTCCCATACCAGCACAGTCTCTGGAATCCCTCTCTTTCAGGTGTTGATTCGATTCATTCATGAACCCCCAAGCTGCAAGATTTGGCATGAGTCGCTCATTGTCCGTGCCCTTTCGCACTGGCGATCACTCCCTGCCCTTGCCAGCTCTTGGGATGTTACATGCCAACCAGCTTCCGCCTGGTTCGTCCAAGAACCACACCGTACTGGAAGAGAGGCCCTGCTCTGATACCACTTAGTGTAACACCCTCCCTTGTATGCATCCAAGAGAGTCATTTGCTAATCGTTATTAGATTTGCAGAATTTAGTAGCGAACTTTTTCTTTTAAAATACCCTTGAATGATGAAAGTGGAAAGCTAATCAGATTTTCTTGATAAAACTTTGTAAAAACCTTGCTGTTTGCAAAGTTGGAAATTTCCCAAAAACAGTTCGTGTACAAAATCAATATCAAATCGAGTTTTCAAAATATTTTTGTACGGTTTCCAGAATCTGAAAGAAGACGCTTGGGGCTTCGTGTACATATAAAATAATAGTAAATCAGAGTTCATTTGCCCCTCGAAACATAACTCGTAAGTTGTCCGTAAATCGTTAAAAATTCAGCATTTGATAAACGTTAAGAAAGTCCCTTTTCGCAAAACATTTCAGATTTCTTAAAGCAGCCGCTGTTCATAAAAAGACTTAAAGCAGAAATAAGTCATAGTTTTACAGTCATCCAAAAATCATCAAGTACCACATAATACAGTCATCCCAAGCTTAAAACAGTTAACAGTGAATAAATCCAGACAGCAGCAAAAATATAACAGAGTTCAACATCCAAGTCCTCAAATGCTTTTACGTCCTCCTGCAATTTAAAAATTGCATCCCCAAAGGGGTGAGAATAAACCCAATAGTGTGGCAACAAAACCAAAGGCAACAGTATTAACTAGGCACAAAATCATAAATAGTCACTTCAAACATTTAATCCTTTTCATCATATATCATAACGCGTATATAACGCCCTTTTTCCTTTACGCTCATAGCACCGTCGTGCGCGTAGCATCACAGTGGGTATTCCTAATGGCTCCCATGAAGGTGAATCCCACTGTGGAACCTATGCGGACTGAAGCCAAGTGTCCCCTCTCCTGGTACCAGGCATGCCTATATGATGCATGCTCAGTCACATGTCCTCAATACAAATATATATATATTCAAGATGTCATGAATCAAGTAAACATGCCATGTTATGCAATCGCACCCAACAGAAAAATGTATTATGATGTAAAATGCATGCATATATCATATCATCCTTTCATATTCTTACCATTGGCTCATCATCATCATAACATACATAGAACAAATGTGAGCATCACATCACAATTCCATACACTAGCCAATAGTCACATTAGGTAATACCACCTACACATACCTCGCGTGCCACAACAATTTACCAAACAACAGCGAAGTAATCCCTATTCAAGAGTTATGCGCACCTAAGCAACAAGGTTTCAAGTCAGAATCGTACGTCACAAATTTCCTACATACAACATATGTTTTTAGCCCATTTTTCCTTAAATTCCTAATCGGTTTTTAGGATGCTGTTCCTAACCATATTCGAATTCCATAATAATTTTCTTTTTCAACGCGTAACAGCGAATAATTCTAAGATTTCCAATCCCAAACAGCATCGGTTTTACATACAGAAAATTCTCAAGGTTTCAATCATACAATTTCTACTTCCCACTCCTATGGTGCGCAAAAGAAAGCCTATATATCATGTTGTTTATTTAATGTATATAGGACTTAGTACATATCAAGGTTCACCAAAGCAGAATTTATTCCATTATAATCAACGAAGAATCCAAAGTTCCATTAGCATTCATATTCGGTTTTTGATGTTATTAACTAGTGACTTAACATTTTCAATTACATATTTTTCTCTTCAAGGCTAGGGTGTGAGAAGGAGGCATTTCAACCTACGGTCCATACAGATTTATCACATGCAAGTCTATATTACCATTCTGGTCCAAGGAACGGTCCTAAGGCACGAAAAGGCTATCTCTTCCAAGTTCATAATTCATTTTTTAGACTTGTATGCCTTAATATCAAAGTTGTACAGTGAGCAGAAACAAAGAGGTAGTGATGACAGAGTTTGATTTCCTAGGACACTCATACAACAGAAACAGATGAGGGAAGTTGGGAAATTTATCCTCCTATGACACCTATGCTAACCGGATAGAAAGTGTAGGGATGATAAAACAAAATTTTCTCTTCTCAATATGTATGCCACGGTCCAAAACAGTGAGGGAAAAAGGAAGGAGAGTTTGAAATTGTTTACCTACTTATATGTGCATAACGAATCCCCACTCGAACAGTAGACGGTCCTGCACCTTTTCAATGCTTCAGGAGGACGGTTCCAAAGGCATGCAAGGGAAAAGCTGGTTCGTTCACAGCTGAAGCAAGTACATTCAACGGGACTTTGACTCAGAACCGATCCGCGAAAGAAACAAGAAGCAGTGAAGGGATACCATACCTCTTTGAGGGGTCTCGGCCGAAACAAGGGAAGGAATGGAGAGTGGCTCAAAGTAACTGCATGCAGTGGAAGATTTATTAACCGTTGAGAGAAGAAGGTGAACAAGGAAGTGTATAGGACACTATACCTCTTGACTCCTTGGTACATGGCCGACTAGTGAGAAGAAAGGAAGTATGTCTCAATAGTTGGTTTTCTATGCTTACGGTTTAATGGGGAATTAGATAGCTATGTTCAGAATGTGTGGATGGTTTGGCTTTGGTGATCTCTCATTCGCATAGAGGAAACTAAATGAGGATCAGACTTTTAGACTAATAGAATGCAATCCCTTGGTCAAGAGGGAATTGGCCGAAACATGTAGGGGAAATCATCCAAGTGTCCAAAGATGAGACAAGTGGCATTCATGCAATGCCATGGGCGAAATGTGGCCTTCATGCAAGAGATTGGAAAGATTTAGCTTGACACCTCAAGGACATGCATTGGCTTCTAATGCCTGGAGATCAGAATTATTTCTTACCCTTTGCGCACATGGAGGGGAAACAAGATAGATAAGATAAATGAGGGTTGTCATAGATCAATAAGATTACATGCCATTGACCAATGTAATTACATGCAAGGTGATTATTTTCATCTAATCAAACAGATACATGCTGATTTCCCAGCCCTCTACTAGGCGTATAGGATGGTACAAGGGCTGATTTGATTTTTCTTTAGATACTTACACAAGTAATCAAGATTTTCTTTAAGATAGGTTAAAGGTTACTAAAGGGTCCCACTATCATCTCTTAATGAGCATTGCTCACTGTCATTTATTAATTATCATTTCATAGTCCTTCTAAGCATTATCTAGAATTTTCATAGGCTATATTAAATTAATCCTATTCTTTTAACTAGAGCCTTGATTTCTCAAAGTATATATGTATATATCCACTCACGCGTACATGCAAATCAAATAATTTTCCTGGCTTACATAAATTCCACTCTAAACCTATGTTTTATTCGAATTTCAAGTTTGTTACACCTTCTTAATTATAATTTATAGAAGTCCCTAATTATGCGGGATGTTACACCCTGACTGTGACTTGCAGTCATCTTTGTCACTCTGAAAGCTGGCATCAGTGAACCCTTTCACTGTTAGCTCATCAACCCCACCATAGACCAGAAATGCATCCTTAGTTCTTCTTAAGTATTTAAGGATGGTCTTGACTGCTGTCCAGTGACCCTCTCCAGGGTCCGACT
Organism: Gastrolobium bilobum; assembly: GCF_033153095.1. Taxonomy (NCBI): domain Eukaryota; kingdom Viridiplantae; phylum Streptophyta; class Magnoliopsida; order Fabales; family Fabaceae; genus Gastrolobium; species Gastrolobium bilobum. The sequence continues at coordinate 8,568 of NW_026898260.1, forward strand.
GGTATCTGCTCGTAATGCTCAAAGCATATGAGACATCTGGTCTCATACATATCATGGCATACATGATGGATCCAATAGCCGAAGCGTATGGAATTCCACTCATGCGATCCTACTCAGGCTGTGACTTAGGACACAACCTTTGAAAGATGTACCTCATGACTGACGGGAAGAAAACCCCTTTTCGACCCTTCCATGCTAAACCTCTTTAGCATCTTGTCAACATACGTGGATTGAGATAAACCCAGCAGCCTCTTGGATCTATCTCTATAGATCTTTATACCAAGTATAAAGGCCGCTTCTCCCAAATCCTTCTTGGTGAAGCTTTTTGAAAGCCACTCTTTCATTATTTGTAATATGGGGATGTCATTTCCTATTAACAATATGTCATCTACATAAAGTACCAGGAAGACGACATTACTCCCACTAACCTTCTTGTAAACACAAGGTTCATCCTCGTTCTTGATAAAACCGTTACTCTTAACGACTTCATCAAAACGAATATTCCAACTCCTTGATGCTTGCTTTAGCCCATATATCGACCTTTGAAGTTTGCATACCATATGCTCCTGATCTTTGATTTCAAAGCCCTCAGGTTGTGTTATGTACACTTCCTCCTTCAAGAACCCATTCAAGAAGGCGGTCTTGACATCCATTTGCCAAATTTCATACTCGTGATATGCCGCTATTGCAAGCATGATCCTAATAGATTTGATCATGGCAACAGGAGAGAAAGTCTCATCATAGTCAACTCGTTGTCTTTGACGATACCCTTTCGCAACCAACCTAGCTTTGTAGGTCTGAACGTTGCCATCTGCATCAGTCTTTCTTTTAAAGACCCATTTGTTACCGATAGGAACTATTCCTTACGGTTTAGGAACCAAGGTCCATACCTTGTTTTGATACATCGAATCCATTTCAGATTCCATGGCTTCAAGCCATCTAGAAGAGTCAACATCCTTGACTGCCTCTTCGTAGTTACTTGGTTCATCATCCTCGACAGTTTGCTTATTCTCAATCATAAACCCATACCAGTCAGGTGGATGGATGACCTTCGTTGACCTACGGAGTTGTGTGTTTACTTCTCCATTGGAGAACGTCGCTTGCGGAGCAGACTCGAGTTCCTCAATCTGTTCATGTGGTTCTTGAACTTCTTCAAGATCAATCTTACTCCCACTGGCACCTTGAGAGATCAAATCCTTCTCAAGGAACTCAGCATTCTTTGACACAAACACCTTGTGTTCATCCATGGAGTAAAAGTAGTATCCCTTAGTACCTTTGGGATACCCCACAAATAGACATTTAGTACTCTTAGCACTAAGCTTGTCTGATGCCAACGCTTTGACATAAGCTGGCGATCCCTATACCCTGAGGTAACTCAGGTTGGGTCTCTTACCATTCCATATCTCATATGGTGTGGTCTGAACAGATTTAGACGGTACCCTATTTAGAAGGTATGTCGCTGTGTCTAATGCATATCCCCAAAACAATTTTGGAAGTTGAGTCTCACTCATCATAGACCTGACCATGTCTAACAAGGTCATGTTTCTCCTTTCGGAGACACCATTTTGGTGTGGTGTGTAAGGTGCAGTAAACTGCGAGAGAATTCCATTTTCTCTCAGATAATCCTGAAACTCATGGCTCAGATATTTCACCACCACGATCTGATCGTAATGTCTTAATCATCTTGCCACGCTGTTTCTCTACTTCATTCCTAAACTCCTTGAACTTTTCAAAGGCTTCGGATTTATATCTCATTAGGTACACGTACCCAAATCTTGATTTGTCATCAGTAAAGGTGATGAAATAGGAGTATCCTCCTCTAGCCTCTATAGACATTGGCCCACAAACATCAGTGTGAATGAGTTCTAATAACTCACTAGCCCTATGACTCTCAAGCCCTTTGGGCTTGTGACAAGTCATTTTCCCAGCTAGACAAGATTCACATTGTCCATAGGATTCCAAATCCATGGAATCTAGGTATCCATTTGCATGCATCTTAGACAATCTTGTTTCGTTTATGTGCCCTAGTCTACAATGCCAAAGATAAGATTGATTATCTATCCTAGGTCGTTTCACGGCTATATTGAGCACTTCAGTTCCCATTTCCTGAACATACAATCCATTTATTAAAGAAGCAGTACCATAAACAATATCATTCGAAATGATAGAAAATGTACCATTCTTAATAACTAAAAGTAAAACCATCTTGTTCTAAACAAGAAATAGAAATAATGTTTCTAGAAATGTTTGGAAGATAAAGACAATTATTCAAATGCAATAAAAGGCCCGTAGGCAAAATAAGGTCGGCATCTCCAAGAGAATGAGCAGCAACCCTTGCTCCATTGCCAACGCGGAGGTCCGCCTCATTTCTCTCCAATCTCCTTGGGCTCCTAAGCACCTGCAACATATTGCAGATATGAGAACCACAACCGGTATCCAATACCCATGAGGTAGGATTAGCACAAGAATAATTTATCTCAATCATGAAAGTACCTGAGGTAGAAGCATCACCATGCTTCTTGTCCTTCACACTCTTCAGGTAGTCTGGACAATTCCTCTTCCAATGGCCTTTCTTGCCACAATGGAAGCACTCAGCATCGCTTTTGTCCTTGGATGCACTCTTACCTTCTTTTTTCCTTTCTTCTTCTTGGGTTTTCCTTTGGGTTTAAGGGAGTCTCCTTTCGCAGGCTCCTTGCCCTTACCCTTTGCCTTGCTAGGCCCACCAATCAGAAGAGCATGTGTCCTATCCTTCTTGATAGACACTTCAGCAGTTGTTAACATGCTTAATAATTCAGGCAAGATCACAAGCATCCCATGCATGTTGTAATTCATAATGAATTGACTGAAGGAAGGTGGAAGCGAGGTCAGGACTAAGTCATTACTTAGCTCGGTATCCATCACAAAGCCTAGATTTCCTAGCTTCTCAATGAGCCCGATCATCTTAAGAACATGATAGCTCACAGACATGTTCTCAGACATCCTACATGAGAACAATTCTCTATAGGCCTCATACCTCTCATGCTTACCTTTTATGTCATACAACTCCTTGAGATGTAAGACAATAGAGGGAACATCCATATGCTCATGCTGCTTTTGCAGTTCAGGCGACATGGATGCCAACATGATGCAGACAGTCAACACATTGTCATCCATGTGCTGTTTGTGGGCCTCGAAATCAAATTTCGCGAACCCATCTTCCCCTTCCCTAGGAGCTACGCGTAATGCAGCATCCAGGACATAAGCTATTTTTTCGGCCCTAAGAACAATTCTTAAGTTCCGATACCAGTCCATAAAGTTTGAACCAGTTAGTTTGTTCGTATCGAGTATTGAGCGCAGTGACAGTGGATTAGTGATACTAAAAACTGAAAAAGATGTAAAGATGATTTAATTAATATATTTAGACATGTTGTATAAACAAATTATTAAAGACTTTAAATAATTTTCCCTCCCACTATTTTATCTAAGTCAATGACCCTTCCCATTTGACTTAGGGTTAATCTACTTTTAGATTTTACCTTAGTGAGATTAAGAGTGCGATTATCTATTTTAACCCCCGTCTGTGACCGCAAGATTAATTTAAATAATGGGTTGATCCTCATCAACAGTATCTCATACCCTCTCTGAACATTAGGTTGACAACTCCTTGTCACTTAGTGGTGCATCTCATGCAACCAACCTAGCATTATTACCCTAAGCACATAAGCCCGGCTGAGCCTGCAACTTATGTCTCAGTTAAGTATTAACCAGCACCCTAAGTGTCTAACACTTCTAATACTACTCTTACTCAACGAAACAGTGGGTCCCAACTGAGTTGTGGAGCACCACTATGTAGAGGAGGTTCGAGTAATATTGGTGGTGAGAGGTAATCATATGCTTAATAATTTATTCCTTTAAGGGTTCCTTTTATTTGGGGTTTATTAGGTCTCATCAAACACATTTATATTATTATCATGCTAGTCGTTATCCTATGTCAAACATCTATCGGGTTACACTAGTTGTAATTGGACATGCATAATAATACATACAAACGTGATTTGTCCAATTCATGCATACTAGTCGTTCAAAACATAAAAGCATACATGCATATAAAACAATTTTATTTGAGATGGTCATGGTGCTCGTGCATTTGTCCATCTTGCTTCTCAAGCATCGGCTCCTCGTCGTCTATACGCCACTAGCCTAATTCTCTAATTACATATAATTAAAGAAACTCCAAGACATCTTTGGAGAGGGACAAATAATAAAAATACAAAATTCAAAATTCAAATTACAACTCTAATTAAAATAGAGCAAAATTACACATTAATTTAAAATTTGAAATTCGAATTTCGGGCACCATGACCATCCCCTTCCAAATTGCACCTGGAAATTTAAACAGCTTGCAAGCACATAATATCAAATATTATATAAATATTTCCTCACATATATTTTGATAATTTAACAATTAAAATATCAAAACAAGAATCAAAATTCAAAAATTTTCCAATTTTCTCCCAATGGTCGAATTTTGCATCTTTATGCATAATTCAAATCTTTGTCAAATCTTTCTCAAAGATCACAAAAATTAAACCATTTATTCAACCATAACTCATATGGCCAAACCATACATCATCTATACAAAAATTTTAATAAATAAAATCATGGAGAAAATAATGCATTTGAATATTCACATCATGACAGAATCATATTCCCTTTTCAAAAAAATGTTTCTTTTGAAAACTTTCACAAAGAATCAAAACAAACAAAACCATGAGGTCATGTAGATATATGAACACCATAATCATATTAAACATGTTCATAAATAAAATCCACATGCAAAGAATTAATCTTTAACAAAAAGACCTTTTGACCGTGAGAAAATTAATTTCACAAACAAAGTACCATCACCCGCCGATGGTAAAGCGACCGGGCTCTGATACCACTTGAAAGTAAAACGGCCTTGAAGGCCGTGGCATGTAAGAGGGAAAAACAAAATTTTTCATATGCGGAATTACACATGCAATCAAGAATCATGCTTTATGGCATGTGATGTTACCTTTGTTTGTGAGTTCAAAACTCCAAGACGATCAGTGTTAGGTTTGAAGGGTTCAAACCCTCTAACGTTGATCCACATCACCCACGTCAAGATGCAAGAACGCTTTCTTGAAAGCCACCAATTGACCACCACAGAGAGGCTTGATATGCGCTCAATAGGTGAAGAAGGAGGCTAGGTATATGTGTTTAGAAGAGTGAAGTCTCCAGCATGAAAACTTCACAAGAGTGGGAATGGTATATAGAAGAATTGACTAGGTTCTTTTGAAAAACATTAAGGAGGAACTCACCAACTAGGCGCACAAGAGAGGGAGAGAATTAGTGTATCAAATCAGAATTTTTTACTTTACTTATAATGAAAGTGGCGCACAAGTGAGTGAGACAAAGGTGGAGTTGTTGCAATTCAAAAATCCCAACAACCTCCCCTTTGAATCCTCATAAGACTAGGTCTTTATCTAGTCAAAATTCTGAATCAATGGGCATCATATGACCACCAATTCATGCGCCCCTATTCAGCCCAAAAAGGGTCGAGATACATTTGAGCTGTTGCATTCAAGTTTGAACCAACTAGCTCACCGATTCTCTCAACAACCAAATCTGATTGGAGCTTGTTGGTTTGACAAGATGACAATCATCTCCCACCAAAATGGCGCCTCAAATCAGCCCTTGGAGATCTCCATAGATCTTCTCTTGATACAAGGGATTTGTTCCAACAAGATCTCATCTTATCCTTTTGTTATGAAATAACTTTTCATAGCCAATTCAAATTCGAATTCAAACATTTAAATTCAAACGTTCAAACATTTAAATTCTAAATTCAAATTCAAATTTTAAATTCAAATTCAAATTTCAAATTTAAAATTCAAATTTCAAATTTCAAAATTCATATTCAAAATTCAAATTTCAAATTTCAAATTTCAAATTTCAAATTCAAAATTCGAATTTCAAAATTCAAATTCAAAATTCAAAATTCAAATTTCAAATTCAAAATTCAAAATTTAAATATTTGATAATTAATTTAACTAATTAAATTAATTAGTAATGTCTTGGACCATCCAAGCTCATTAACAATACCATGCGCCCTCTCCCTCTTAGGTGGGCTTCCTAACTTCATCTTGGGCTAACAACCATTATTAGGCCCAATACCTTTAATGCTATATCATCATGACATTAAGGTGTTAGTGTGTGACCCATTAGGTCCAACATAGCCACTGACATAAATGGGCTCAGGCCCAACAAGCCCACAACCCATTTAATGACAACACAGAGCACTAGCAATGCTTTGTTGCCCCAGAGCTAGTTAGATTAATGACTTTATCATCCTATTACACATATTTGGTTGCCGTAGGTATTTCTTTTCGTCTCGGTTACCTTCCCATAAAACCTAGGGTAAGGAAGCGTATCATCCCTTGCGGTTTAGGGTAAACTTTATTCGAAATAGGGAATCTTCAATTTACTGACTCTAAAGGCAGATCATCTCATGATCTCTTTTACTATGCATAGATTTCCGAGTCCCTGTAAATGTCATCCCGATTTCTCCGATTTACAGATAACCTAATCTCTCACAGAGATTTGACGAATTCCTTCAGCTTATCACCCTAGCCCTGTGCTCTTTCAGGACAAGCCCAACAGTATACTTATGAGTCTCCATGTTTCAGGCAGACAAGGTATACAGTCAAAGCATGCCTTTTAGAACACAGTCTAGGTAATAACTTCTAGTCTAAGGAAAGACATACCCAAATATAAAGAGACTACTCTTATGATACTCTCTGTGAGATTTCCTCATAGAGTCTCTTTTGTGGGTCTGTTCAGTGCGAGCTATACCCTTATAGATCCACCTACGACTTTAGCTAAGACATCTCCATATCTGTAGCTCATGAGGTCTTTACCTTGCATCCGAATACAAGTAGATAAGTCGTGCTAGTCTTACCCGAGATCACTGATCCCCATTCTCAGTGTCTCTAGACTAGGAACATAAAATTAGGAATAAATATCCAGTATCCTTGAATCCTCATGATCGTGATCTCATCACAGATACTCAAGAGATACCTATTTTATTCCAAGGGGTTTATCCAGTTACTCATATAAAATATTAACAGTAATATTGAGACAAAATACGAAACAGGATAAATAGTGCTTTTATTTATTTGCGACAATACAAAGGTCCACATATTTCCTAATCTAATTAAAAGATTGTCTCTAGGACATCCATATACTAACACTCTGGCCAGTAGATGTGTTGGTTTGGAATTCCGCCAATTTATGCTCCTTTAGGGAGTTCCTGTCGGGTTTTGCCACAGAGTCGTCTCTGGTAGCGACATTAGGGAGCTCCAAACGTGGGACTTCTGCTGGATAGGTCTCCTTGAGAGTTCCAGTTGGGTTTGCCCTGGAGTCTCTCAACCATGGGAGAGGCGCCAGGAAGTGTCCCGGGAGAAGTTTGATGGGGTCCTTGAACGAAATCCTAGTAGGGATGTTCTTGGATTTGCCCAGTTGGTTAAGTGATTTTATATGTTATATTATTCATATATGTATCATTGCATGCACATTGAGTGAGCCAATGGATGGAATAACCATCCAGAACCCTAGGTTTACTGAGATATATATATGTATATCTCACCCCACATTTAGGGCACCCTTTCAGGTACTACTGACCAGGTTGGAGCTTGGGGCAAGAGGCCTACTTAGAGGCTATGATGGATATGTGATGTGCATATGGATTATGTAAGAACCTGCACCGTTAAATTAGGAATTTAATTAAGTAATTATGAGATTAATGAGATAATTCCATAATTGACCCTAATAATTATGAGAAGGATTAAATAATTATGGTAAGTGATTAATAATGTCGAAAGTCACTTTTCTGACGAAAAGTGAAGATACCGATTCTGTCTCACGGTATAAATGCCTACCGATGAAGTATCCCGGAAAATTATGAAAAATGTGTATATATTACTAGAATAATATACATGACTAGTATAACAAGTTTCAAGTCAAAATAATGAGAAATGGTGTCAGAACTGATACTGGCTACGTAAAAGCGCGTACCAGCAAAGTGCTACGAAAAATACAATAAAAATACGAAATTTTTTATAAAAATGGCTAGATTCAGAATCCAAAGTTTGGGAATAAAATGCTAAGCGTAACTATTAGTGCTAATACAGTGCAATTAATATAACACCTCACATTTCTAAATCAAATATTAAAATATTAAGTGAGTAATTAAGTGAAGGATTAGTGAAAAATCCTGAAGATTAGGCTAAAATACAAAAAAAGGGGCAAAACGGTAATTAGCCAACACGCAACCCTAGGAAGATAAAAATTGAGTAGAAGGTCTCAGATGATAAAAATAACCCTGGAAATGGATTCAGAACGAAAAATTGAGTGGATAGGCAAGTTTTAGAAAAATCAGTGAATAGTGTTTTTCGCGGGTAAAAATATCGCGGTACGATTGCACCGTAAAACGTGACAGTTGAGTTTTGAGCTCTAGGTTTCAAATATGAGTTATAAATGGTTTATTGAGTTAGGAAATATGAATTTTGATAAAATTTGATGGAATTAAGTCATTTTGGGGAAGCGTGCCAACGTCGCGCGCAATAGCTTAAAACAGTGTTTTCTCCGAACGACCGGAAAACTCCGGGCTCACCTAATCAAGTATAATTAAAGGAGAATGGTTAATGTTAAAAATTAGAGTTTCTAAATAGGTTGTGAATTTACGGACATTTAGTGGACTCGTAGAGAAATCCGGATGAGTTTTAAATCGCGTGAGGTGGCGTGGGACCCACCCCACTTAAAATCCACTTAATCCACCTCATCACCGCTATTCATCATCCCCTTCTCTCCCCTCCTTTCAGCCCAAAACCGTGCAGCCCCTTATCCTTAGCCATTTTAGGTTCAAAATTTTCTTTCTTGATAAATCCTTCATTTCTTAACCAAATCCCTTGATTTTTGTGTTGAAATTCAATGGAAATCACCTTCTAAACACATTGGTACCATTCTTGAGCCTTGAAACCGCGTATTTGGGGAGATATAGGCCAAAGTCAGATTCGAATTTGTTGGGAAAAATGGAGGTTCATGGAGTAATTTGAGCTTCCATTGCTTGGAGGAGTCTTGGGGTAGCTTCTAGCCTTTGTTGTGAGTATGTTTCCATCCTATTTACATGGTTTAATTGTGATTGAATTTTTGAAAACCTAAAGCTTGATTTGATGATGTGTTGTGTTAGGGAGCTCAATTGGAAAATGTGTATTAGATGATAATGCCTTAGAATGATGTATTAAAGCTAGAAATGCCATGAAAAATTTAGGTGAAAAATATGGATTTTAACTTAGAAATTTTGAGGAATGTCATGACTAAGGATTTTGGAATTTTGTTGGGCTTTGATTATTGAGTTGTGGTATGGTTGTATGTTGATATAATGGGAGTGTGTGAGGTGTAGAGTGGTGAAAATTGAATGAAAGTCCCTTTGAGGGACATAAGTTGAATTTCGGCCATAATTGAGAAAAGTGTGATATTGTGTTGAAAAATTATTTGGATGATGTGTTGTGTAATTAAATGGTATTTAGATGGGTTGTGTGGTGGATTGATAGTGGAAGAATCAAAGGAAAATAATAATTTGTGTTGAAGGACATAAATGAACCTAGAGGGAACTATCTAGCGAAACGATGCTTAAAAGACGTAAAACGGAAAAACGACACTTGAATTAGCCTCATGGCAACCTAAGGATGAGTGATAAAATGAGAAAGAAAATTTCGAAAAATAAATCTCTAAATAACACATGTTTGGCCGAACCATCAAGGAGGATGGGGAGGATTTTGTGATTTTCGCGTTTTGATGGAAATTGACGTATACTGATGGCTGTACATGGCTGTATAGGTTGTCGTACGTCGACTTGAATCCCGAACAGTGAATCAGTGGATTGCCCTTGGTCCTGGACCAAGTGGATTGAGGTAAGTGATTGGATCAATGCATGTTAAATTGTGAATTAGCATGTGTTGTTTGAGTTTTGAGTAAGTGGGAATGTCCTCTGTGTAGGCATTTTGTTGTGTACCAAGTTGAGAAATAAGCTGCTGTGGAGCTAAGTGGAAAAACATTTTGAGGTAACCTCTTGGTACTAGAGCTTCTTCCCCTTTTCTGTTCCACCATACCCGTTGAGGGTAATGGTAGGAAGTGTATATGAGTAGTGTAGAACAACATGAGCATGCATGCATTATCACAGTGGGTACTTATGTACCGAGTCTCTGGCCAGTAGACAATTTTAGCCTTCGGGCAATTTCGGACTTCCACTGGATAGGTCTTCGAGAGGGAGTTCCAGTTGACCTAGGGTCGTGGTGTGTGATCCGGATAGGAGCACACTAGGAATGTCTCGGGTGTTATGGTTGGTTTGGGCATCAGGGTTGTGGTTCTTGGAACACACCTTGGATGATACCCGTAGGCTTATATATGCCCAGGGCGTGCGTGGTATTGGTAGCTACCATCCCGCATCGTCGTATTTTGTATCCCGATATTCCTCAGTTTCTCTAAATCCAATGCTATATCCCGTTTTGAAAGTGGTTGTTTATACTATTGATATGCATCGAAGTGAACCATTGGGCGGAGTTTTCTCCAGAACCTCTGGGTTACTGAGATATATTCGTATATCTCACACCGTCTCAGGGCATTTATTTCAGGAGGTAGCAGTGGCACAGGAGTGGCGGGCAAAAGGCCCGTAGGATGAGTCATGGGAGCATTGTCATTATTTGTTCATGATATATATTTTGCCCAAGTCTAGTTAGTTGTTATGTTATTCGAAGTTATGTTTAAAGTTGTAAATTCAAGTTCATATTTCAAGTTGTAAATTCAAGTTATGAATATGAACGTTGTTATATTTAAATGAGATGTTGTAAATATGCATGAATATTGATGTAATATGATGGAAGGGCTTTAGGCCTATTGTAGGATGATGATCATATGCTTATGTTGAGAAATGGCATGTAAATGGATCCTTGTGATTGAAACAAGTTAAGGATTTTAAAGTGAGCATTATAGTATAAACTGTGTAATAAATATAAACTGGATTGGGTTGTAAGTGCCCCAAGGCATTGCTGGTCCTTGTGTGTGCCACCCATTGGATTATTAGGTATATTTGTGGTATTACCGAGCTTATGTAAATTTGGGGATTTAAGGAAAAACAAAGGAAATTCTGGCGAATTTTCTGTAGAATTGGCAGATTTTAGGTAAACTTCGGGAGAGTATACCTCCCTCCATAGAGGTCCGATAGAGACGTGCCATACGCCATTTTGAAGCTTGAGATGTCCCCTACATTTTGTCAAAATCTTAGAATTTTATGGGTTGTGTGAAGCCCTGTGGAAGTCAGTGAACACAACTGCCCTGTTTTGCCCTGCACTTGGGGGCTGTTCTGGTCCAGTTTTGGGAATTTTATTCCTGCTTCGTTTCTTGGTCAAATTAAGCGTATGATATATCAAGTCGAAGATTGAGGTGTCTAGTTTATGGTGTAAAAATTTGAGGGCAATTGGATTAGTGGATTCAGTGCAGTAATTCAGAGAGTGAGGTATGTTTTGTGTCGTTTTGGGGTTGGTTGGCGGTTTTGCTTGTCCAACTTCAAACGGCGATAACCGGAGAAAACGAGCTCCGAATTGAGCATGTGATAGATTGTTGGAAAGGGAATTAAGTAAGACAAAAATATAATCTGAGAAGAAGGTCTGGTTGTGAACGGTTTGTTCGCAGAAAATTAATGAGTGAACCATGTTCGAAGAGGTAAAAACGTAGAGTTGAGAAATTGGCTAAGTGGATTTATGGGAACCCCTTAGTAACTTATAATAAGTAAAGTGTGATGTAAAAATAGTTAAAATAAGTATTCCATAAGAGTTAACAGTTATAGTCACAGCTTTTAATTATTACGCTTTTATTGTTTTAAATGCTCGCGTAATAATCGGAAAAAGTTTATTCGTATTTTTATAAATGAATTGCTGTGATTGTGACTGCGCTTAATATCATAATTAATGTTAACAATGCCGGTGTACAACGGGCTGTTACAATTAAAACTTAAGTGGACTATATAAGGACCTGGCACATGATCCTAGGCCAGAAAATCATAAACCTTCGTGACATTTCTGAGCTCCTTGAGGCAGCCACCTTCCTCTATTGAAGCACCAAGACACCACCTTTTCTCTTGATTTCTTCACAAAAGTTCCTTGTTTGAGTGTGCTCTAGCCTTGGGTGGGTGAAAGTCTTGGCATTTCTGAGTTTGGTAGCCTCTTTTCTTGAGTGTGTGAGGGCTGTATTCTGAGTTGTTGGAGAGGTGACCATTTACTTGGCATTTGAAGCTTCAAGGTGCCATTTTGGTTGAGAAAGGACCAAGCTTTGGTCACCATTACGTGGCTTGTGTAATCTGACTTCTTGAGACAGATTGGTGAGCTCCAAGAGCAACCTTTTTTGAGTTTGAACCTTTGGGTAAGCTTCACCATCTTTGATCATGAGTTTTATTGGTTAAAAGGGAAGTCTTGGCATGTAAAATGGTACGATTAAGTAGTTTATATGATCACGAACCTAAAAGCCTAGAAAACTGCATTCTGTCGCGAAATATCCGGATATGATATCCGGATATTGATATCCGGATATGGGGTTGGAGATATCCGGATATGATATCGGGATATGGCCCCGACAAATATCCGGATATTCTGGGAATTTCGAGAGTGTCATTGTTCTGTTCGGACAGAATGATTTTTTTGGATTTGTGGACCCATGATTGGTTATGTTGAATCTCTGTAATAATTAACTAAGTCAGAATCAAAGAGATTAATGACTTATGGATTTGTGAGAAGCCTAAAGACATGAAACGTAAAAGGGAAACATTGTCTTTATGTCATATGCTTGTAGATTATGATTGTTGATATGATTGTTCGTAGAAACAGACTGTGAGAGTGTTGTTTGTGGACCTTGGGCTTGGTTGGACTCTTGGGTGGATAGTTAGCTTGCGAGGTAAGCTTTTGTGTCCTCAGTTTAGCCATTGTTGGTTCCACCATACCCTATAGGGGGATGGTTTATGCATGCCAGTTTTATATCAAGTGCAAAAGTGGAATTACATGTTCTTAGATTAAGAATATGAGTAAAGATATATGTATGTACAACTTGTGGCCAAAGGCCGTAATTGGGGATTACTCCCCGGGAGACTGAAATTACCATGTGCGTAAACTATATGATTAAATCGATGAAATTTCTTTGAGGAACTGTTGAGATATTGAAAGAGTATTTAATGTGGACTAAGATGTTAGAAACCTTTGTTGTATAACAAATTAAGACTGTGGTAACTGGTATTGAGAAGGATTTAATGTTGAAAGTTATATATATTTCGTAGGAATAAAACTCAACTAAGGATAATTGCTGATTGAAATGTGTCAGGGTGATATGTGCCTGTGAGGCAAGGATTGAATGTTAGGAAGTGATGAATTGAATTACCCTAGATCTAGACTGGATATGATCATACGTGGATATTGTTGACAAACTAACTAGGTTAGCATACCCTTCAAAAGAAATTATGGGCTATATATGTAAGATAACCCAACTTGTGCAAATGAATTGGTCAATCAGAGGAAGTTTGCAATTGCGAGGTATGCTCCGGATGATCACATGTGATGATACCGGATGATATTGAAATTTGGGAGAACTTGAAGCCTCCAATTGGTCATATTGAAATGCTGGACCATATTGAAAAGAGGCTAGGAAGCAAAGTAACTCTGATGTTAAAGATTCTGTGGGAAAGTCGTACACCTGAGGAGGCTACTTGGGAACGGGAGGATGAGATTCTCTGGGCGTATCCTGAGTTAGCGGACATGTATGATTTAATTTTGCGGACAAAATTTCAAAAAGGTGGGGTGAATATAACATCTCGTATTTCTAAATATATATTTTATTTGACAATGTTGATAAAAAGGGTAGGATTAGTGAAAATCCGGAAATTAGAGCCATAATACGTAGAAAGGGCAAACTGGTAATTTACCAAACACGTATCCCTAGGCATGAAAAATTGAGTAGAAGGTCTCAAATGATAAAAATAAGGTCGGAAATAGATTCAGAATGAAAAATCGAGTGGGTAGGCAAGTTTCGAAAATTTTGGTGAATAGTGATTTTTTCGGTGTAAAATACTGCGGTATAATTGTACCGATAAGCGTGAAAATATTATTAGCATTTTTAGGAAACAAAAATATGACATGAACGAGAAAAATACGTAGGATATGAAATTGTGGTTTAAATTAGGTGATTATTAAAGTTAATTTGCAAGTGGGACCCACTTTGGGGTCTTAAGTGACTAAAGTGACTTAGATTTCAATAATTACATCACATTCTCTCTCCTCCCTTTCTCTTCGCCGTCGAGCTCTCTCCATGGAAATGGGGTTTGAAGCTTTTGATTTTTCCAACTTAAATTCTAGCCACTTTTAGGGAGAACTCTCAACTACAAAGTTGTTAAGCATCATCTTGTGAGTGACTTTCCTCTTGAGAGCATCTTGTGGGTTGTAGTGTGTGAATCCTTCCTCTCCAAATTTTGACCTAGGCTTTGTATGGGGGCTTGAGGGCTTGAAATTCTTGCATTGGTGCTTGGAATCCACTCCTTGAGTCCTTGGGAGTCCATTGGTAGTAAGTATTCACAACTTCATTGGTTTAATTTGGAAATCATAAAATGTATGAATGTTGGTTAAGTGTTGATTGGTTGATGTGGTTGGGGGCTTTTAATGATGTTGCTCCTTTATAAATTGTTGCTTAGAATGATAAATGATGATGATTGATGCAATAAAATTTATGGTGAATTGTAAAGTTGTAACTTAGTGAAATTTGGAGTTGAATTCCAATACTTGTGAAATGGCATGATGATAGGATTGGGTAAGTGAGTTGTGGAGTAATTGTATGAGTGAATTATAAGATTGTTTGATGTGTAGAAGTGTTGGAATGGATTGAAAACCTTGAAGCATGATTCCATGTAGAATTCGACTTATAGGTTGGTGTAAAGAAAAATGTGATGAATGTTGTGTAATCAATGGATAATACCTTGGTGCATAAAGGGTGAGTTAATTTGATGATGTAAATGATTGAGATAGTTGAAGAAATGAAAAATATCCTTTGGGACTTAGTGATTATGATTAGTTATAACTATTGTGAAATTGATGGATTGTTTGCAAATGATTGATGGCCATGGTTGTTGATCATATAGGTTGCCTCTCACGGACACACTAGTGGAGGATTGAACTTGGTGCAATTGCTTATGATATGTATGTGGTGTTTTGCCTAGACGGTAAGCTATGGGGTGATTCTGTGGGCAAGTACGGCATGGGCGCATACTGTGTGGGTAATAGACGTATTCCTACACTTCTCTGATCAGTAGAATAGTTAAAACACACATGACATGATTATCTACTGCATTGCACTGTTTTGGAACTTATATTGTTAAACTGCTTTTGAACTTATATTGCACATGTAAGTGAGCTTGGGGTGGAAAATCCTTGAGGACCCCTTGTCTTACTGAGATTTCTGTTTAGAGATCTCACCCCACGTATCACTGGCATTCCTGTGGTGAGGGAATTCCTCGAGGTATTTCCTAAGGACATTCCTGAGTTTCCGCCGCAGAGAGAGATAGAGTTCTTCATTGACTTATTGCCTAGTGTGGGGCCCGTTTCATTGGCTCCATATCGGATGTCGCCACCAGAGTTGGCGGAGCTGAAGAAGCACATTGAGGACCTTTCGGGGAAAGGCTTCATTCGACCGAGTGTGTCTCCATGGGGAGCACCGGTCATTTTTGTGAAAAAGAAAGACGGGACTATGCGATTGTGCACCGACTACAGGCAGTTGAACAAGGTGACAATCAAGAACAAGTATCCCCTTCCGCGCATTGATGATCTATTGGATCAACTGAAGGGTGCTTGTGTGTATTCGAAGATCGATCTCCGGTCCGGATACCACCAGATTCGGGTGAAGTCGGAGGATGTTCCGAAGACCGCATTTCGTTCGAGATACGGTCACTATGAGTATTTGGTGATTCCGTTTGGACTCACCAATGCACCCGCAGTGTTCATGGATTACATGAACAGGATTTCCCAGCCGTACCTGGATCAGTTTGTGATCATCTTCATTGACGATATTTTGATTTACTCCAAGACTGAGGAGGAACATGCTGAGCACTTGAAGATTGTGTTGCAAGTGCTGAAGGACAAAAGGCTTTATGCTAAGCCTTCCAAATGTGAGTTTTGGCTCAAGTCCGTAAAGTTTTTGGGACATGTGATTTCTGCAGAAGAAGTTGCAGTGGATCCGAACAAGATTGAGGCCGTACCAGATTGGGAGAGGCCCAAAATAGTTACTGAAGTGAGGAGCTTTTTGGGTTTAGCGGGGTACTACCGGAGGTTCATCAAGGGATTTTCCATGCTGGTTCTGCCATTGACTCGCCTTACCCAAAAGGAGACTCTATTTGTGTGGACTCACGAGTGTGAGGAATGCTTTCAGGAGTTGAATGAGAGATTGACTACCGCACCCGTGTTGGTCCTTCCTGGTCCTGCTGAGGAAGTTGAGTTGTACACCGACGCCTCCAGCAAGGGGCTCGGATGTGTGTTGATGCAGTTGGGCAAGGTGATTGCCTATGCTTCGAGGCAGTTGAAGCCTCATAAGGAGAACTACCCGACTCATGACTTAGAGTTGACTGCTATTGTGTTTTCTTTCAAGATTTGGAGGCATCATCTTTATGGCATGAAGTTTGCTATGTTCAGTGATCACAAGAGCCTGAAGTATCTATTCGATCAGAAGGAGCTGAACATGAGACAGAGGAGATGGATGGAGTATCTGAAGAACTACGACTTTGAGTTGATGTACCATCCTGGCAAGGCCAATTTGGTAGCTGATGCTTTGAGTCAGAAATCTGTGAGTCTATCCAGTTTGACCATGGGTGATTATGATATCATTGAGCAGTTTCGAGATCTGACGGTGACCTCTTTGTTTGGAGGTGCACTTCTCAAAATGAAAACCGTGCAAGTTGAGAACGAGCTCATGGAGAAGATCAAAGAGGCGCAAGTGCAGAGAGAGTGCCTAGATTATGTGAAGAACCAAGACGGTGTGTCTTGGAATGAGGATGGATTGTTGACCTTCCAAAAGAGGATTGTGGTTCCTCGAGGTCCTTTGACTGTTGAGGTGATGACAGATGCTCATAAGGGCCAGTTTACTGTCCACCCTGGTGCTACAAAGATGTACCAGGATTTGAAGAGGAATTATTGGTGGCCGGGCATGAAGAAGGACATAGCTGTGTTTGTGTCCAATTGTCTGATTTGCTAGAAGGTGAAGATAGAACACCAGAAGCCGTCTGGTAAGCTTCAACCTCTTGAGATTCCGGAATGGAAATGGGATAGCATTTCCATGGACTTTGTGGAGGGATTACCGAAGACTCAGACTGGTTTCGACTCTATCTGGGTCATTGTGGACAGATTGACCAAGTCTGCCCATTTTCTTCCAGTGAAGGTGAGCTTCACTACTGAGCAGTTGGCCATACTATATGTTCGCGAGATTGTGAGGCTTCACGGGGTGCCCGAGAGTATCATCAGTGATAGGGACCCGAAGTTCACATCTCGGTTCTAGGAGGCACTGCAGGAGGCTTTTGGTACACAATTAAGACTGAGTACAACCTATCACCCTCAGACTGACGGACAGACTGAGCGGACTATTCAGACATTGGAGGACATGTTGAGGGCTTGCACTTTGGAGTAGGGTTCAGCATGGGATAAGTACCTTCCATTGGTAGAATTTTCGTATAACAACAGTTTCCATGCTAGCCTGGGCATGACACCCTACGAGGCGTTGTATGGTAGGAGGTGTCGGACTCCTACCTGCTGGTCTGAGGTTGGAGATAAGGAGTTGTTTGGCTTGGACTTTGTCCAAGATACCACCCTGTAGATCCCGTTGATAAGGGAAAAGCTGAAGCAGGCACAGAATCGCCAGAAGAGTTACTATTATGTGAGGCATCGTCCACCGGAGTTTAGTGAGGGTGAGCACGTGTTTGTGAGACTTTCACCTGTCATCGGTGTTGGTCGAGCCCTCGGAGTAAGGAAGCTGAGCCCGCGATTCATTGGGCCCTACCAGATTCTTGGTAGAGTAGGACCTGTTGCCTACCGGCTTGCCTTGCCTCCGAACTTGGCCAACATCCACGACGTGTTTCACGTGTCTCAGCTTCGCAAATATGTAGCGGATCCTTCGTACATGGTGCAACCGGATGATGTGGAGGTTCGGGAGAACCTAAAGACTCTCGTCGGACCACTTAAGATTCTCGATCGTGGCGAGAAGCAGTTGAGGAGCAAGATCATTCTGATGGTCAAGGTGCAGTGGACTGGGAGAACTCCTGAGGAGTGTACTTGGGAGCGAGAGGACGAGCTTCTCTGGCAGTATCCCGACTTCCGAGACAGGTATGTTTCTGATTTTGAGGACAAAATCCTTAAAAAGGTGGGGTGAATGTAAGAACCTGCACCGTTAATTAAGGAAATTAATTAAATAAATGTGAGAATTAGGAAATAATTCCATAATTGACCCTAATAATTATTATGAGGCTTAATAATTATGGTAAGTGAGTAATAATACTGAAAGTCGCTTTTCTGACGAAAAGTGCAGATACCGGTTTTGCTACTCGGTATAAATGCGTACCGATGAAGTATCCCGAAAAATTATAATAAGTGCATGAATATTCCTAGAATAGTATATAGGACTGGTAAAACAAGTTTGAAGTCAAAATAATGAGAATTGATGTCATAACTAATACTGTGTCAGTGTCAAAACGCGTACCGAAAAAGTGTTGTGAAAAATTAATATAAAAATATGACAAATCCTAGAAAAATGGCTAGGTTCATAATCCCAAGTTTTAGATTAAAACGATAAGCGTAGCTATTAACGCTAATACTGTGCGATTAAACTTAAGCGCACCTATAAATACCAAGGGCACATGATCCTAGGTCAGAAAATCATAACTTGCGTGGGTTTTGTTTCTGAGCTTCTTGAGGAAGCCCCTTCTCCCATCTTCTCCCCTCCATTGAAGCTCCAAGAGAGCACCTTTCCACTTAGTTCCTTCACCAAAGTGACTTGTATGAGTGTGCTCTAGCCTTGGGTAGGTAAAAATCCAGCCATTTCTGAGTTGTGAGAGTTGTAGTGAGGGAGAAAGTTTCTGACTTTGGGGTTGTGAGGTGTGGTATACATCTCCATGCCATTTGAAGCTTCAAGGTGCCATTTTGGTTAAGAAAGGACCAAGCTTTGGTCACCATTTCATGGCTTGTGTAATCTGACTTCTTGGGACAGATTTGATAGCTCCAAGAGCACCTTGTTCTGCTGTGTTTGATCCTCCATAGGTATACCATGATCATTCCTCTTTAAATCCATGATTTTAGCTTGTTTTAGTAACTAAAAGAGGAAACTTTGATTAACTAAGTTGAGAGTTGTTAATCTATGCATGTTTAGTGTTTTTGAACTTCTATTTTTGAGAAAAATCGGACCTTGGATCATTGGGAACCTTTCCCACCTCGGATTATGCAGAATTTTGCTGCAAAATTTTGTTCTGCACGTGTGGGAATCGATTCCCTTCTGTTGGGAATCGATTTCCAAGTGCAGGAATGGATTCCCCATGTTTGGGAATCAATTCCTACCTGTGACAACAACGACCTAGTTTAGTAAAATCGTGATATCTCGAGCTCCAAAGCTCCAAATCGAGTGAGGTTTAGACCTATGTAAAACTAACACATAAGGCTACAATTATATAAAATTTCATAGCCATTGGATAAGTGATTTGGTCGTAGTGTTGGTTTGAAGTCACGACTTGATTATTGGAAATTCAGTTTGCAACAGTCACTTTACGAAAACTATAACCGGAGTTAGACAACTCCGATTGAGACATAAGATATATCGTTTGAAACCTTAAGATGTCTAGTTTAACATAGTAAAACTTAGAATATTTAATAAAGAGATGAAATTGCAATATTGAAAATGATTAAGTAATCAAGTATGGTTATTGATGATATTTCTGATATAAACAGACTGTGATTGTGCTGTTTGGTGACCTTGGGCCAGTGTGGACTCTTGGTTTGGACGGATAGCTTGAGAGGTAAGATTTCGTGTCCTCGATTTAGCCATTGTTGGTTCCACAATACTCCATGGGGGGATGGTTTATATGCATGATGTTGTTTTCATGTTTTGATTATTAAAATGCTATGGAGCTGTTAAGTGCAATTGCTTATGATATGTATGTGGTGTTTTGCCTAGATGGTAAGCCATGGGGTGATTCTGTGGGCAAGTACGGCATGGGCGCGTACTGTGTGGGTAATAAACATATTCCTGCACTTCTCTGATCAGTAGAATAGTTAAAACACACATGACAAGATTATCTGCTGCATTGCACTATTTTGGAACTTATATTGTTAAACTGCTTTTGAACTTATATTGCACATGTAAGTGAGCTTGGGGTGGAAGATCCTTGAGGACCCCTTGTCTAACTGAGATTTCTGTTTAGAGATCTCACCCCACGTTTGGGGCACCATTTTCAGGTTCATGTAATGTGGGGGTTGAGACCTCTAGTGGCATGAGGCCAGAGCTTAGTTGATTGATGTTTATCTATTATGCTGATTGTGCTGAGATGCTGGATATGCCTGTTGCTATTGTGTTATTAGCTTTATTATTATGATTTTGTTGTTGAGGCTATGTTGGGCTTGTTGCCTTATTTGGTGAGCATGGGGATTGTCCATGCCACATTGATTGACGATGTTTTAGCTTAGATTCGAGTTGTATAATCTATCAGGATATTCTCCGGACTACGTATTGTAGATCCGTGAGTATATACACATTTTATATATGAAGTTTTTTAGTATTTGTCGTTTTGCAATTCACATACAGGCAATGTTTTGGAAAAGAATTAAGTAATTCAACTTGGTAATGATAATGATGTCATAATTGAAAGAAAAAGTTATTCCGCATTTTTAAATTAAGTGTGGCTTAATACGATGACATGTTAACAAACCGGGTTAACACGGGGTGTTACAATCACCCTCCATTTGACTCAGACCATCGTCATCAGGGATGTGCGTCCCACCTCCTCCATTCCCATCTTGATGACTAGCTGGAGGTGGCGGTGGAAGTGGTTAATAAACCCTTGGTTTACCATGTTTTTAGGTCTAATTGTACAAGAAATACATCATTAATTGCATGAAAATTAGGGTTTTACATTGTAAAGTCACAAAGATTGAATATTTTGCTAACATCTTGTAATATCTCTTATTTCAAGGGATTTTAACATCCATGATGGCTTTTTTAGAGCCAAAGGAATGCAACAAGATGATTGGAAGCCTCAAAGAGGCAAGATTGCAAGAATTTACAAGCTGGAAGAGGACGTTTTGGCGTTCAAGAGAGCGTTCAAATGCTCTAATGAAGGAAAATAGAAAAATCCACTGGAAGAAGATGTTTTAGCGCACTCCAGAGTGCTAAAACGCTCCAAAAGCAACCAATCACCCTTCGAAGAGGGCGTTTTAGCGCCCCAACAACGCACTAAAATGCCCTGAGGTAGACAAGAATGCACTGGGAGGATGTTTTAGCGTCCAAACAGCATGCTAAAACGTCTATATGCGGTCAAATCCAAGCCCATGAAAGATTTCAAATCTGAATCAAGATGTGCACAAGATTTTACAAAGATTCGAAGAGAAATTAAAAGATACATTCTTATCTATAAATAGAAGGCCTAAGGACCAATTGAAGGGGAATTCAACACCAATCTAGAGAATTACACAGAGACTTAAGGGAGGAATCCTGTTGCGGAGCGTGGGAGCACTGAGGAACCAAGTCAACATCACACCAATGGAGGCTTGGGGTTCTCTTTTCTTTACTATTGTTTTTCAATTCAGTATGCTAGGCTAGAATTTTATGTAGTTAGGGGTAGATAAAACCCAATCAAATCCTTATGTTTATGAATTAAATTGTCTCTGAATTCTTTTCTTTTTATAATTGAATAAATTTATCTGTCTTTAATGCTTTCTATGAGTTTGCTCCTTATAGATTGATTTAGGGGAATTGTATGACAATAGGGATGTTGGTATATGAACCCTGACTTGGTAAATTTATCCACAATCCTTGTGATTTAAGGATAGACATAGGATAATTGTGCAATCTTTAAATTATTGATCTTAATGCATGTTTTCTTGTGGAATAATCGGAGAACTAGAGTTCTTTCAAGACCACATAGATGTAGGGTAACAAGGAATTGAGCCCTAATTAACTTAGAAATAATTGATTGGCAATATATTAAGAACGGATTCTTGACAGTTTAATTCATAGCATATAGAGGAGATTGGGGGAAGTCGAAACCCTAACTACGCTTGTTTTTAATCTTTAAACAATCATCATCTTTTCCAATTGTCTTTTTAATTCTGAAATTTTAAATTGCATGCTATTGCTTGTTTCAATTTCAATTCTTTCAAATCCAATTCTTGATTGTCCAACTAAACAGCGATTAGTGAACTAGTGATTGAAAACCACCTCAGACTATATTCAGAATGCAAATGCCTTCAGAGATGAAACAAGATCTTCATTCCGAAATCAAGAAGCTTCTATTCGGAACCTGGAAACTCAGATTGGCCAGCTGTCAAGACAGTTCGCGGAAAGAACCCAGGGCACCTTCCCAAGTAACACAAATACCAACCCAAATGCACAATGTAATTCAATAGTTACCATAAGCGGGATCATGATCCAACTTGTGGAAAAGCCGCTAGTTGAAAAGAAGAAAGAAGCTGAACCTGTAGCTGAAAAGGAGAAAGAAGAATACGCAGGAGAAGCCAAAAAGAGCAGTCTAGAAAAGAAGCTATTCAAATGGGAGAAAAAGAAAGCTCTAGACTGGCAACCAAAACTGGCAGATCCATCTCCTTATGCACGAGTTCCATACCCTCAGCGGTTGAAACAAGAAATCCAGAAACAACAATGCACCAAATTTCTGGATATCTTCAAAAAGTTGCAAGTGAACATTCCTTTCGCAGAAGCCCTGGAAAGCATGCCAAACTATGCAAAATTCATGAAGGACCTTCTGTCAAAGAAGCGCAATCTGAAGGAGTGCGAAACAGTGGCCTTAACTGAGGAATGCATTGCAATCATCCAGAAGAAACTTTCTCCCAAGCTGAAAGATCTAGGCAGCTTCAGTATTCCTATAGCCATAGGAAATATCGAAGTAGGAAAAGCATTATGTGATCTAGGAGCAAGTATAAATTTGATGCCACTTTCCATGTGCAGAGCTCTTGGAATCAAAGAGCTAAAGCCAACTACAGTTTCTCTCCAGTTAGCTGATAGATCGATCAGACGACCAGACGGGGTAATTGAGGATGTTTTAGTTAAAATTGAAAAATTTATCTTCCCTGCAAATTTTGTAATTCTGAATATGGAAGAAGATGTTGAGATTCCCCTACTGCTTGGGAGGCCATTCCTAGCCACTGCAAGAGCAATGATCAATATGGAGCAAGGAAAACTGATGCTGAGGATGAACGAAGAGACAATCACCATTGATGTCTTCGAGTCAATGAAACATCCGTCAGTTGGAGGAGACTATTTCATGTAGTTGATGACACGATGAAATAAGAGAGTTCCCCACTCGAGTTAGAGCAAATCAACGAAGAAGCTGAACTTGCTGATAAAGAACCAATGGTGCAAGAACTAGAAAGAAAGAAAGATGACATCCCTCTTGGAGCACCAAAGGTGGAGCTTAAGGAGTTACCTCCGAATCTGAAATATGCTTTCCTTGGTGACAACAACACTTATCCAGTCATCATCAATGTTGAACTGACAACCATGGAAGAAGAAAAACTTCTCAAAAGAGACACAAAGCTATCATAGGATGGTCCTTCTCTGACTTAAAAGGTATAAATCCTTCCTTTTATACTCATATAATTCTAATGGAAGATGATGTTAAACCTGTTAGGCAGCCATAAATAAGACTCATTCCAACCATGAAAGAGGTTGTAAGGAAAGAGGTAGTTAAACTGTTAGATGCAGAAATGATCTATCCTATATCTGATAGTGCATGGGTAAGTCCAGTACAAACTGTACCCAAGAAAGGTGGAGTCACTGAGGTAAGAAACAAGAACAATGAGTTGATTCTAACAAGGACAGTCACCGGATGAGGATATGCGCTGACTACAGAAGACTAAATGCAGCCACTCGGAAGAACCATTTCCCGATTTCTTTCTTGGACCAGATGTTGGAGAGACTAGCTGGCCATGCATACTACTGCTTCCTGGATGGGTACTCGGGTTATAACCAGATAGCAGTAGCTCTAGAAGTTCAAGAGAAGACAGCATTCACATGCCCTTACGGAGTCTTCGCTTACCGAAGGATGCCCTTCGGCCTGTGCAACGCTCGGGCAACTTTTCAAAGGTGTATCCTTTCTATCTTTTCTGATATGATAGAAAAATCTATTGAGATCTTCATGGATGACTTTTCTGTTTTTGGCCCCTCTTTTGACATTTGCGTAGAAAATTTATCATGTGTTTTACAAAGATGTCAAGATAGTAACTGTAACATCCCGCCTAATTAGGAAATTATATAACTTGCACTTAGGGATGTGGAACATGATTAAAATTTCGAAGTAAATCTGAGTAGAGTTGGATTAATTTAAGTAGGAAAAAATTATTTTGTGGTTGTTAGTGTAAGTGAGCATATGTGAATATTTTAAGAGATTTATGACACTATTAAGAAGGGGTAGAATTACAATTAATTATAATATATGTAGGAATTCTAATTACTACCTAGTGGAAACATGAATTAATAATTAATATGCATATATTTTATGTGACAAGTGAACCTTTCATGAATTAATAAATAATATGTACACATTTCATGTGATAAGTGAACTTAAGTAATCACTCACAAAATCTGTATACTTGCCATGGATTGGTCAAAAGGTGGCCACATGGCAATTCCTATCCATCTTTAATCCACCAACACTTGCACCAATTAGAAGAGAGAACTTTTGTTGCATGAATGCCTATTGGCCATAGCAGCCACATCACTACCCTAGCACCTATAAGGACCAAAAGCCATCTTATCCTTCTTATTTTTCCTTCCTTGCTGTAACCGTGAATCAGAAATTAGGACAATTTCTACTCTCCCTATGCGCTGATTGGTGATGCAATAAGCTAACCTTATCTTTATTTTTAAACTCAACCACATATCCTTCTTTCTTGTTTCCTCCATGCGCAAGGCAAAGACCATCTTTAGAAAAATAAATTGCTTCTCTTTGATTTAGCACACAAAACCGTATACAACATGCAAGCCTCTACCCTTCCCCTCTGGCTCAAACGACGCATAACTTGGAGGAGATGAAATGCCTCCTTCGATCCTACTCATTCTTACCGGGACCGACCCTGAGTGAGGTCCACACTGTGTGCACTTGGTACATCTCTGTTTGTAAATCTTCCCCTGCATGCAGCGGCAACTGACCCCCTTTTTGGAGCCTAGGAAGAGCAAAGGTGATACTCAGGGTGTGGAGATTATTCCCTGCAAATACCTAGAGAGAAGTTTAGGTCACATATGAGTAGAGGTAAACTGAACCTTAAGCCATTTTAATTTCATCTATTCGGCCTGTATGGACATTAATAAGAAACTGAAATTTTGTCATCCTCTTCCTTTCCTTGGTTCGGTTGGACCTGATCAAACGAGGACATGAGGTGCTCTTATGTTCTGTATTTGATGGAAACCGTTTGATGTTGATGACGATTCCCTTTGCATGCATATTGGTTGCATATTGGTAGATCGATTTCTCGCATAGGAGGAGGGGGAAGGTACTGTTTCACTTTTGGTTGATGCATTGGATATGTCCGGAACATTTTGGTACGTTTGAGGAGGTAAAAGATCAA
Source organism: Gastrolobium bilobum (assembly GCF_033153095.1). Lineage (NCBI taxonomy): Eukaryota > Viridiplantae > Streptophyta > Magnoliopsida > Fabales > Fabaceae > Gastrolobium > Gastrolobium bilobum. Next base: position 34,478 of record NW_026898260.1, read on the forward strand.
ACCTCTCACTTCTCTTTCATTCTCTGTTTCAGTTGCCACGTGTAGCCTAGGAAATTCTATATTTTTAGCAATTGTCTTTCCTTCTCGGTTTATCAGGGAAACCGTAGCCTGTGGTGTGGTTGAGCACAAAGGAACGAAATTTGGGAGCTTGGAAATGGCTCCCTATAGAATTCATGAAACTGTCCTTGAATTAAAAAAATAAAATAGCCCTTGCATGTGCTTAAGAATATGTAAACAGAAAGTTGTATGCCTCTCTAGTGCACTTTAGTTATTGTAAATCAGTTTATGTAAACGTATAGGAAATCATGAAATGAATTCTGAATTGTAATACTTGTATTTAGGTGTACAAATCTCGTAGGGAATGGACCTTGTTGTTTTTCTGCACTTGTAGATAAATGGTAAATAAAATTTAGATCAGAAAGTTAATAATTATTAGAAGCTCTTGTTCATGCTTAAGAAACCGATTTAGGGGTTTGGGAAATAGTTCTCTTTATTTTGTTGAGCTGCACCTTGGAATAGCAAGATTTGTTAAGGATTACATGTTTTAATTTTTGAAAACAGAATGCTCTTAGCTTTTATAGCACACCCTAAATCTTGTAAACGAGGTCATTTAAATAATAAATGAGTAACATCTATTTATGGGGCAAGGAACCGAACCTACATGCCTAGACAATTATGATTATGTCACTAATTATCTATTGATGAAACAAACTTTAAGCCAAAACAATTAAATTAGCACAAGAACCTTGAAACCGGACTTGATTCAAGCCTTGTAGGTATTATAAACTCTTGAAGATAGCATGTTGAATAATTTATTAGCTCATGCATTAGTAATGAAGTTAATGTTCTGTTAAAGAAAAGTCATAAGCATCTAGTGATGATTGAAAACCGAGTATGCATGTGGGGAATACATCGGAATTTGTCAAATTAGGACAATTGGTAAATTAATATAATGGCAGAAAATTCGCTTAATGTATGTGCAAGGAAACCGATTATAAATCAAGGATTAGGAGAATGGGACAGCTGTGTAATATGTAGAAAATAAACGTAATAAATTTTGATTTGATGTATGTGTTTGTTTAGGCGCACAAGTTCTTAGATAATGGGACTGTTCGATGATGTTTGGAATGCTTGATTTAAAAGTAAAGTGCCAAGGTATGTGTTTGGTGGTGAGACCTGCTGTGACTATTAGCTAGAGTATGGAATTTTGAACTGATGCTCACATGTGCGTTATGCTTAGTATTCAGTTATATGATATATGTAATCTGCCTTTGGACTTGTCTTGATGGAAAATTCTGTTTATGGAAGTATTTGTTAGTTGGCAGCTTGGTATTACATATACAAGAGATATATGTTATATGATAATGATCTAGTCATGCATATGCACTTCATGTTTCATCTGTGTCTGTTTGTGTGTGTGTCAAACATGTCATCACATAACGCATTATGCATTCATCTTGGAGACTGAAATATATAATAAATAAGCATATGTTTGAGCACGCATCATATAGGCATCCCTCCGGTACCAGGGTATGGGACACTTGGCTTCAGTCCGCATAGGTTACAGTTGGAACCCTCTGAGGAGCCATTAAGGGAGGGACCTTCACTGTACTTGTTAAGTACGGGCATGACGGTGCTGTAAATGCACTCTTGGCGTTATATACGCAATATGATTAGTACTTTGGCGTTATGTACGCACTATGATTATTATGTTGGCATCTATCTGGGAAAAATTAAATGTTGATGCGACTGTTTTAGAATTTTGTACCTAGTCTAATAGTGTTGCTGTATTGGTTTTATTGCCACACTACTGGGGTTTTTCTCACCCCTTCGGGGGATGCATTTTATAAATTGCAGGAAGATAAATAAATATTGGGTAAAGCATGTCATTGGAAGTATTTGGTTGATGCCCTGCTGTTTAAGGATTATTGTTGTTAGTTCTGTTTCTGTTGGATTAGATGCTGAAAGATTATATGCAATAAGGTGTTATGAAGATTAGCAAACTTGTTTCATGATTTGACTTCTGAAAATTTGATGAAGCATTTCTGAACTATGTAATTATGTTTATGTGTATTATTCTGAGAATTATGCATGATGTGATTGCCGTTCCGATATCCTACTTATGTTATGTTTACTTTCAAAGCGTTGGACATGATTTAATTAAGTAATAGTGTGAAATATTTTGAAGAATTACATGATAGGAATTATAATCTGTTTTGAAAAAGAAACGCAGCAGATTATGTATATGTTTGGTATTTAGTTTGCGAAAATAATTCTGCTGTATTTTTTTTTTTTTTTTGATAACATTCTGCTGTATTTTAAAAATTCGGATTTTTGCACTGTTTTTATAAGCACTTCGCAAGTTGTCGTTCTGGGGCTACAGACCTCCGATTGAGATATATTTTATATGGATGTAAAGCCCCAGCTGTGTACTTTCAGATTATGTAAACCTTACAATGAAATTTTGAAAACTAGAATTACTATAATTTTTACAAGTCAGGAGGTTTTTTGGAAAATACACTGAATTTTGAGGAACTTGCGAGTTCTGTTTCGTGGGGCTAGAGACCTCCGATTCGCGTATAATTTATATGTACGCGATGTGTAACACCCCGCGTATACTCGGAATATTAACATTACATCGTATTAAGCGGTGCTTAATTAAAAATGCGGAATATTCTTTTTCTTTTCAATTATGACGTCATTATCAATTACCAACTTGATTACTTAATCAATTTCATAAAATATCGCCTGTATGTATATTGCAATAAGACATCTACTGAAATACCTCAATATATAGATAAAGCGTGTATCTAAATCACGACATTACATCAAGTAATCCGAACAATATCCTGATACATTAATACAACTCCAAAAGAGTCAAGACATAATCAAAACATACCCACACTATGTGTCATGGACAATCCCCATGCTCACCAAATAAACATAATAAACAACCAGTCTCATCATAAAACTCCATAAATATAACTGAAGCTATAAGCATATAAACAACATGCAAATCCAACATCCAATCATGGCAGCATAATATAACAGCAATCTAACTCAGCTCCGGCCTCCTGCCGCCTGAGGTCTCAACATTACCTGACCCTGAAATAAGCATTCCCCAAACGTGGGGTGAGATCTCTAAACTAGAAATCTCAGTAAGACAAGGGGTCCTCAAGGATCTTCCACCCCAAGCTCACTTACATGTGCAATATAAGTTCAAAAAGCATTTATATCATTATCAGTTCCAAAATTATGTAGTGCAACAGATATCTATGGCATGTGTGTAATCACTATCTACTGGCCAGAGAAATGTAGGAATACGTCTATTCCCTACATGTAGTACAAGGAACACCGCTTGCACCTCACCCACAACCTCACCCTCTTGTATGTTCTACATACTCAGGCTTACCGTATAGGTGGAACACCTCCATGCATATCAACAAGGCACTAACATATAATAGCTCAACAGCATTTCCAAAACATCAAAAGCATGTAACACAACATGCATATACCATATCCCCATGGGACATGGTGGAACCACAACATGGCTAAACCGAGGACACGAAAGCTTACCTCTAAGCTAGCTATCCAATGCCACAAGCTCAAAGTCCAATCACAGCAGATCACAATCTGATATGGACCAAATATAAATCAATAACATGTACCACATGCATACAAATTAAAGACAACGCCTTTTCATTATGTTTTCAAGTCTTAAAGCTTCTAACAAAGCCACAAGCCCTTAATCCCATGATTCTGGCTTAGACCAATACATACAGAAGTTCAACTTCATCAAACTAGGGTCCACAAGCCCCCAATAGCCTACTGTACACACAACACAGCTACTGTTCTGCGAAATCCCAGAATATCCGGATATTCCTCGGGACCATATCCGGATATGCAATATCCGGATATGCAATATCCGGATATCTCACTGTCCATATCCGGATATGCAATATCCGGATATACAGATTCACATATCCGGATATCCAATATCCGGATATCCTAAAACCACATATCCGGATATCCAATATCTGGATATCTGTTCGACAAATATTCGGATATTTCACGACAGAATGCAGTTTCTGCATTTTCGTGAAGATATCCCTTAAAGGTTCCCTTTTTACCGATTTTAAACTCCTAATCATGCATTTCTAGGCGTGTTCAACATTACCCAACAACAAGTTATCATCTTTTAGTCATTAGATGCATCAAGGTACCATTTTTAAGCCTTAAAACTTCAAGTTAAAGGTTGGTACAACATACCAAGGCTCAAAACTCAGAATGGAGATGCTCTTGGAGCTCAACACAGCCCCTCAAGTCTGACCCAAGGAAGATGCACGAAAATGGCTTCACAAAGGTTGGTTCTTTAACACAAAGGTCACCACTTGGACCTCCAAAAACCAAAACCAAGCTTCTCCCAACCCAAAACCAACAAGTCAGCAACCAAACCTCCCTCACACAGACTTCACAACTCAGAAACAACACCACAAACCCCTTCCCAAAGGTGACTCTCCCTCACACAAGTGTTTAAGAAGAAGAAACCACAAAGAACAAGGAAGAAATGGCTCCAAGACTCTCAAGGAAGAAGAACACAGCAATGGAACAGTGCCAAGGTGCACTCAGCCACCAAGTCACGTATAGAATTCTGATCCTAGGGTTTTGTGCCCATAATGGGAGTATTTATAGCCCAAACACACTTAAACACACAGTATTAACTTTAATTGCTATGTTTAGCATTTTAATCCCAAACTTTAGATTATGAAACTACATAATTTTCTAAGATTTATCATATTTTTCTTATATTTTTCTGAGTACCTTTCCGGTACGCGCTTTTCAAAGCCAGTACCGGTTTCTAGCACCAGTTCTCATTATTTGGACTTGAAACTCGTTTTACAAGTCCTACATATTATTCTAGTAATTATCATGCACTTACTTTAATTTTCCGGGATACTTTTTCGGCACGCATTTATACCGACTAGCAGAACCGGTATCTGCACTTTTCTTCCGAAAAACGACTTTCAACATTCTTAATCACCTATTATGATTATTAAGCCCCATAAATAATTATTAGGGTAAATTATGGAATCATTTCCTATTTTTCATAATTAATTAATTAAATACCTTAATTAACGGTGCGGGTTCTTACATTCACCCCACCTTTTTAGGATTTTGACCTCAAAATCAGAAATATACCTGGTCGAAACTCGGGGTACTGTCGGAGAAGCTCGTCCTCACGCTCCCAAGTATACTCCTCAGGAGTCCTTCCGGTCCACTGCACCTTGACCATCGGAATGATCTTGCTCCTCAGCTGTTTCTCGCCACGATCGAGAATTCTGAGTGGTCCGATGGGAGTCTTTAGGTTCTCCCGAACCTCCACATCATCCGGATGCACCACGTGCGACGGATCTGCGATGTACTTCCTAAGCTGAGACACGTGAAACACGTCGTGGATGTTAGCCAGGTTCGGAGGCAAGGCAAGCCGGTAGGCAACAGGTCCTACTCTACCAAGGACAGGTGAAAGTCTCACAAACACGTGCTCAGCTTCCTCACTCCGAGTGCCCGACCTACACCGGTGACAGGTGAAAGTCTCACAAACACGTGCTCACCCTCACTGAACTCCAGCGGACGATGCTTGATATCATAATAGCTCTTCTGGCGATTCTGCGCCTGCTTCAACTTTTCACGGATCATCTGGATCTGCAAGGTGGTATCTTGGACAAAATCCAAGCCAAAAAGCTCCATGTCCCCAACCTCAGACCAACAAGTAGGAGTCCGACACCTCCTACCATACAGTGCTTCGTAGGGCGCCATGTCTAGGCTAGCATGAAAGTTGTTGTTGTAAGAAAACTCAACCAACGGAAGGTACCTATCCCATGCCGAGCACTGCTCCAATGTGAAAGCTCGCAACATGTCCTCCAAGGTCTGGATGGTCCTCTTAGTCTGTCCATCAGTCTGAGGGTGATAGGCGGTACTCAATCTCAACTGCTACCAAAAGCCTCCTGCAGCGCCTCCCAGAACCGAGATGTGAACTTCGGGTCCCTATCACTAATGATACTCTCGGGCACCCCGTGAAGCCTCACAATCTCGCGGACATAAAGCTTGGCCAACTGCTCTGTAGTGAAGCTCACCTTCACTGAAAGAAAATGGGCAGACTTCGTCAGTCTGTCCACAATGACCCAAGTAGAGTCACAACCCGCCTGAGTCTTCGGCAATCCCACCACGAAGTCCATGGAAATACCTTCCCACTTCCACTGTGGTACTTCAAGAGGTTGAAGTTCACCAGACGGTCTCTGATGCTCAATCTTCACCTTCTGGCAAACCAAACACTTGGACACAAAGATAGCAACATCTTTCTTCATGCCCGGCCACCAGAAGTTCTTCTTCAAGTCTTGATACATCTTAGTAGCACCAGGGTGGATAGAAAACTGACCTTTATGGCCTTCTGCCATAACCTCCTCTGTCAACGGGCCTCGAGGAACTACAATCCTCTGCTGAAACAAAAGCAATCCATCATCATTCCAAGACACACCGTCTTGGTTCTTCACATAATCTAGACACTCTCTCTGAACTTGTGCCTCTTTAATCTTTTCAAGCAGCTCGTTCACAACCTCAGATGCTTCCAATCCGAGAAGTACACTCTCACACGGAGCGGTCACTGCCAAGTTGCGGAACTTCTCAACCACATCGAAGTTACCAAGTAACAAACTGGATGAAGTACTGGATTTCCGACTCAAAGCATCAGCTACCACATTGGCCTTGCCAGGATGATACCTTAGCTCGAAGTCGTAGTCCTTTATGAACTCCATCCATCTCCTCTGCCTCATGTTCAACTCCTTCTGGTCGAACAGGTACTTCAAACTCTTGTGGTTACTGAACACCACAAACCTCAAACCAAAAAGATAATGCCTCCAAATCTTGAAAGCAAACACAATAGCAGCCAACTCCAAGTCATGAGTAGGGTAGTTCTCCTCATGAGGTTTCAACTGCCTCGAAGCATAGGCGATCACTTTGCCCAACTGCATCAACACACAACCTAGCCCCTTCCCGGAGGCGTCGGTGTAAAGCTCAATCTCAAGCGCAGGATCAGGAAGGACCAACACAGGAGCAGTAGTCAGTCTCTCCTTCAACTCCTGAAAACAGACCTCACACTCGTGAGTCCACACAAATGGAGTCTCCTTCCGAGTAAGGCGAGTCAATGGCAAAACCATGGTGGAGAATCCCTTGATGAACCTCCGATAGTAACCTGCCAAACCCAGAAAGCTCCTCACTTTCATAACTGTCTTGGGTCTCTCCCAATCCAGCACGGCCTCAATCTTGTTCGGATCCACTGCAACTCCCTCAGCAGAAATAACATGCCCAAGGAACTTCACAGCCTTGAGCCAGAACTCACATTTGGAAGGCTTCGCATACAGCTTCCTCTCCTTTAGCACTTGCAGAACAGTTCTCAAATGCCCCCCCACATGCTCCTCCTCCGTCTTGGAGTAAATCAAAATGTCGTCAATGAAGACGATCACAAACTGATCCAGGTACAGCTGGAAAATCCTGTTCATGTAATCCATGAACACAGCGGGTGCATTGGTGAGACCGAACGGAATCACCAAGTACTCAAAATGACCATATCTCGAGCGAAATGCGGTCTTCGGGACATCCTCCGGCTTCACCCGAATCTGATGGTATCCGGACCGGAGATCAATCTTGGAATACACACAAGCACCCCTGAGCTGATTCAACAGATCATCAATCCGAGGAAGGGGATACTTGTTCTTGATTGTCACCTTGTTCAGCTGCCTGTAGTCGGTGCACAATCGCATTGTCCCGTCCTTCTTCTTCACAAAGATAACCGGTGCTCGTGATGTGCCTCTGGCAAGTGTGGTTTTTCCATATTAAAATTGATAAGAATTGAGTCACAAAAGAGCAATTTAATTACATATTTGCTAATTATATTGATTCTTTCTTGTCAATAATATTTCTCACGTATTGATTGTATTTTTACAGGAAATAGAACTGAAAAGTATAAAAAGTTAAATGATGTGACTCATCAAATTAGTATCAGTACAATCTCCAGAGAGTTGGCGCAAGTTGACGCCAAAGTGAAGAAATCCCACGCCAAGTTGCGCTGTGCTGCACGCCAAATGCCAGAGAATTGGCGCTAGTTGGCGCCAGAATGGCGCAAACTAGCGCCACCATGCCACCTTGCGCCAAACATGAAGCAAACCGGCGCCCAAAATTACAAAGTCAAGGGAGAATGGCGCCAAGTGGCGCCCAAAAGACCAAGGGTGGCGCCAACTGGCGCCGATTCACGTGCAATTAGTTCCGACTTTCGTATTCGAGGCAGCAAGTTGGCGCAAACGTGCGCCAAACCGGAGCCAACTGGTGCCGGGTTGCGGGAAATTGTACCGTGATGCTATGAGGGTATTTTTGGAAGAAGGAAAAGAGTCCTATAAATAGGATCCTTTTGACAGAATTAAGGATTCCGACCTATTTCTTCAGAAGGAGACCGACGACAGAGCTCAGGAGGATTCTTCTACAGTTCTTCTTCTTCTCTTTTCTCTGTAATTTTATGCTTTTGAATATTGGATTAGTTTTAGCCATGATTATGTTTGGCTAGTTTTCCTTCATTGTGGGTAAGGTCACAAACCCTATGTGAACCTTTTGTTTAGTTATGGATTGATTTACTTTTCGCTCTTTAATTTAATTGATTTATGCCTACTCTGTGCGTATTGCTTATCGTTTATATTAAATCTGATCAGTTTAGTAGTGAATGATAATCTGAGGGTTAGAACCCTAGATAGGAATATTGGGGTTTTGGTCCAGAAAGGGGGTAGGATAATAATTAATATGCGTGCTACGAATAGACGCGTTCTTGATTACAAACGTTTAATTTATCTGTGTAATGTTTGATCTCAATTGAAACATTGCAAGGAATTGGGATTTTAATTGTGATTAAAGGGCTAAATTTGCAAGGAATTGGGGTTTAGCTAATAATTGTTTGGATGATAAATTGTTTGATTGTTTATTTTAATTGAGCAATGTGAATCAATCCGTAGTGAAAAGAGGGGATCATAGAGCGAGTGTACTTACCTGCAATATCTCTCATATTTTTATCCAAATCATTTTGCATCATTCTCTTATTTTTAAAATCCAAAAATACGTCTTTGTCTTTAATTTCTATTGTTCTTCAAATCACTTGGGTTTTATATCTTGAAAGGACGTTTACAAGATATTCGCTCACAATCCCTGTGGAGATGATAACTTACTTATCACTTTATTACTTGAACGATCGGTACACTTGCCGGATTGTATCAAGTTTTTGGCGCCGTTGTCGGGGATTGTGATTTCTTATATCTTATAATCTTGAATTTCAAGATTTTTCTTTCTTTTTGTGATTATTTTATTTTCTTTTCTTTTGTTCTTGTTTTAAATTGTTTTGAACATTGCTACTAATCTTCTCTTGAAGTTTTATGCGAGGCAAAGTTGATCCTACAGAATTGTTATTTGATCCTGAAATTACAAGGTTTGAAAGGCGAAACAGGAGACTTGCTCAAAAGAAATCAAAAGTGCCAAGTGCTCAGTCTGAAGAAGCACCTGAAATCCCAACCATGGCAGCGAATAATGAAGCTGAAAATCCACTTATAGATACCATCCTCTCTCCAGCCTTCAACATGCCTAATTCAAGTATTGTCCAACCGAATATTGCTGACAATAATTGGGAGTTGAAGTCTTCCATAATTCAGTTGGTGGAGAGAGTTCAATTTGGAGGAGATAAGCATGAGGATCCTCACAGGTTCATAGACCGGTTCTTAATGATATGTGACTCAACCAAGCACCCTCGGGTGTCTGATGATGCTATCCGGTTGAGATTATTCCCTTTTGCTGTAAAGGGAGAAGCACTTAGTTGGCTGGAGAGGCAGCCTGCACGGAGCATTGCTACATGGGAGGATTTGTCTACAAAGTTCTTTGCAGAGTTCTTTTCCATGGAGAGATACAATCAAATGGGGAATGATATCACCAACTTCACTCAAACTGAGGGTGAAACATTGTGTGTAGCCTGGAACAGGTTCAAGGACTTGATGAGGAGGTGCCCTCATTATAATTTGACTGCTGGTAATCAAGTCAGAATATTTTTCAATGGCATCACACCTGAAGATAGAATGGTTTTGAATGGTGCAGCTGGTGGTACTATTAAGACCATGAGGGCGAATGAAACTCTGGAGCTGATAGAGAGGATGGCCAGGAATGAAAATCAAGGGGTATCTTCAAAGTCTAAGAAAGGTAGCCTTCATCTAGAAGGTAATGAGTCAGTTCTGGCTGAAAATAAATTGCTAGCTCAACAAATGGCTAGTTTGACTTCTAGGCTTGACAAGATGCAGATCGCGGGAGTTCAAGCTCAGTCTGTTGCCTTTGTCTGTGACTACTGTACGGACAGTCATGCTCCTAATGAATGTCCATCTCTTGCTTCTTCTGATTCACCTCAACAAATGCAGGTGAATGGTATATGGTATGACCAGCGCCCTCAGCAGCCAAATCTTCAGAGAAATCAGAATTTTTCTGGTGGTGGTAACAATTTTCAGCGGAGAGCTCAGGGAGTTGGCATGGATTTCAAATCTAATACTTATAATCAGCCTTCACAGAGTCAACAACGAGAGCCTGCTGAGTGGGAAAAAGCCTTTGCACAAATGGCCAAGACTTCTAATGAGATGGCTCAGACCACTAATACCTTTATGGAGGAGACTAGAGCCAACAACAAAAATACAAATGCTTCCATCAAGAACCTGGAGAATCAGATAGGACAATTGGCAAAGCAAGTTTCAGAAAGAATTCCAGGTACTTTTCCAAGTAATACAGTTATCAATCCAAAGGAAGATTGCATGGCTATTATTACTAGAAGTGGCAAAGTGGTAGCGCCTCTTAAAACTCCAATTCTAGATTGTGCGGAAGAGGACGAGAAGCATGATGGAGCAGTTGAGCCAGAGGTTGAGGTAATTGTGAAAGAAAAAAACAAAGAAATTGTTACTGAAAAAGAAAAGGTTGCAGAGCGACCTGTTGTGGTTGAAAAAGAGCATGAGCTGAGTCCTGAATATGTGCGGTCTAAAGCACCTTACCCAGAGAGGTTCAAGAAAGAGGCTTACAACAAACAGTATGGCAGGTTTTCAGACATCTTCAAGAAGCTGCACATAAACATCCCTTTTGCAGAAGCTTTAGCAAGTATGCCTGGTTATTCAAAATTCATGAAGGATCTTTTGTCAAGGAAGCATAAGCTACAGGAATGCCAGACAGTGACACTTACTGAGAAGTGTAGTGCCTTTATTCAGCAGAAGATTCCGGCTAAGCTTAGTGATCCGGGGAGTTTTAATATCCCTATTGCTATTGGCGATATTTGCATTGGTCGAGCTCTTTGTGATCTAGGGGCTAGTATCAATTTGATGCCTCTTTCTGTTTATAAGTCTTTGGGGATTGAAGAATTGAAGCCTACAACGGTCTCTCTTCAACTTGCTGATAGATCCGTGAGGACACCTAATGGGATTATAGAAGATGTCCTTGTCAAGGTTGACAAGTTTATCTTTCCTGCTGACTTTGTGGTGTTGGATATGGAGGAAGGAAGTGGGAAGCCTTTGCTCTTAGGTAGGCCCTTTTTGGCTACAGCCCGTGCTCTAATAGATGTTGAGCAAGGAATGATTAAGTTGAGGATGAATAATGAGGAGATTACTTATAATGTTTCTGAGGCTATGAAAAGACCCGCTGAGCATAGTGATTGTTTTCAAATTGATGTTTTTCAAGAAATCGTTCAACAGAAGAAGGTGCGTCCTCAAGAGATTGATTATGAGTTGAGAGCCTGTGAACATATGCCCTTTGAAAAAAAGGAAGTTGCTGTGGAGGTGCTTAAAGAAAAAGTTGATGACATAGAGGTTGGGGCACCTAAGGTTGAATTGAAAATTCTGCCTAATACTTTGAAATATGTATTCTTGGGAGATGAAGAGACGTACCCTGTAATCATCAATAAGGGACTATCTTCTGACCAAGAAAAGAAGCTGGTTGAAGTTCTAAAAACTCATAAGACTGCCATAGGGTGGTCTATTTCTGATTTGAAGGGAATAAGCCCCTCTGTTTGCACGCACAAAATTCTCATGCAAGATGACATCAAACCTGTAAGGCAACCGCAAAGAAGGCTAAACCCGATGATGAAGGAGGTGGTCAGAAAAGAAGTTGTGAAGCTTCTTGATGCAGGTATGATTTACCCTATTTCAGATGCTGCTTGGGTAAGTCCGGTTCAGACAGTTCCGAAGAAGGGTGGTGTGACTGTAGTCAAAAATGCAAAGCATGAGTTAATTCCAACTAGAACCATCACAGGTTGGAGAATGTGTGTGGACTACAGAAGGTTGAACACAGCCACAAGGAAAGATCATTTTCCATTGCCCTTTATTGATCAGATGCTGGAAAGACTGGCAGGCCATGATTATTATTGCTTCTTGGATGGGTATTCAGGCTACAATCAAATTCCTGTAGCTCCTGAAGATCAGGAGAAGACAGCTTTCACTTGCCCATTTGGAGTCTTTGCTTATAGACGAATGCCATTCGGCCTCTGTAATGCACCTGCCACTTTCCAAAGGTGTATGCTCTCTATCTTTTCTGATATGGTAGAGAAATATTTAGAGGTATTTATGGATGACTTCTCAGTCTTTGGTTCTTGTTTTGATTCCTGTTTAGATAATTTATCTAAAGTTTTACAAAGATGCCAAGAGACTAACCTTGTTCTGAATTGGGAGAAGTGCCATTTTATGGTTAATGAGGGTATTGTTTTGGGGCACAAAATCTCAAGGAGTGGGATTGAAGTTGATAAAGCTAAATTGATTTTGATTGAGCAACTTCCCCCTCCTGTTAATGTTAATGCTGTTAGGAGTTTCCTAGGACATGCAGGTTTTTACAGGAGGTTCATCAAGGACTTCTCTAAGGTTGCTAAACCATTGAGCCAACTCTTGGTGAAGGACTCAGAGTTTATATTTGATGATGCATGTCTGAAGGCTTTCAATTTGTTAAAAGAGAAGCTTACTACAGCTCCTGTGCTTACAGCCCCTGATTGGAGCCTTCCTTTTGAGCTCATGTGTGACGCCAGTGCTTATGCAATTGGTGCTGTCCTCGGTCAGCGTAAGGAAAAATTATTACATGTCATTTATTATGCTAGCAAAGTCTTGAATGAAGCTCAAGTTAATTATGCCACAACTGAGAAAGAAATGTTAGCAGTAGTTTATGCCTTGGATAAATTTAGGCCTTATTTGTTAGGATCCAAAATCATTGTTTTTACTGACCACTCTGCTATCAAGTTTTTGATGACTAAACAGGATGCTAAACCACGACTGCTGAGGTGGATGTTATTATTTCAAGAGTTTGACATGGAGATCCGAGACAAAATTGGGGTAGAGAACAAAGTGGCGGATCATCTGTCAAGAATCCAAGAGAAAGAGTTGCAAGAGAGTCCTGACAAAGAAATCAACGACTATTTTCCTGATGAGAAGGTGATGGCTATCTTTGTTCCTCCATGGTTTGCAGACATTGCTAATTACAAAGTTGTGCGAGAGCTGCCTCCTAATCTTACTCGGCAACAACAAAAGAAGTTTCTGCGGGATGTGAAGAGGTATTTCTGGGATGATCCGTACTTGTATTTTCAATGTGCTGATGGTATCATTCGCAAATGTGTTCCTGAGTTTGAGATGAGTCAGATCTTGTGGCACTGCCATGCTTCTGACTATGGCGGTCACTTTGGAGGCAATAGGACTGCTCAGAAAGTCTTGCAAAGTGGTTACTACTGGCCAACACTGATTAAGGATGCCAGAAATTTTGTTGAAAAATGTGACAAGTGTCAGAGAGCGGGTAACATATCCCGCAAGGATGAGATGCCTCTGAATAGTATATTAGAGGTAGAGTTGTTTGACGTGTGGGGCATTGATTTTATGGGCCCATTTCCCTCGTCTTATTCCAACTTGTACATATTGGTGGCTGTTGACTATGTATCCAAGTGGGTTGAGGCTGTTGCTCTTCCTACCAATGATGCTTCAAGGGTGGTCAATTTCTTAAGGAAGAATATTTTCACAAGGTTTGGAGTGCCTCGGGCTAT
>NW_026898261.1:0-48227 GCF_033153095.1 Gastrolobium bilobum
ATATGTGTTTTAATGATTGAATTTAAATATTTATATTATTAATAACTATGATAATTGATGTGATGGGATTATTTGAATGACGATGATTGGATTTGGATTTTTCTATGATGAAAGTTGAAGATTTGAATTATTATATCCTTGAATAAATTGGAAAGTTATGATGAGGATCAGATTTGGATTTTACTGTGATGAATGTTGAAGATTTGAATTATCATATCCTTGAATAAATTGGTAAGTTATGATGATGATCGGATTTGGATTTTACTGTGATGACTGTTGAAGATTTGAATTATCATATCCTTGAATAAATTGGAAAGTTATTATGATGATCGGATTTGGATTTTACTATGATGGATGTTGAAGATTTGAATTGTTATATAAATTCGAGAATTTATGATAATAGTTGTTTGAATTATGATACTTTGGAAAATTATAATGCCCTTGAGTAACTCATTTAGAGATGATAATACTTAAAGAATAAATAATTATGGTTGAATCTTTCCTGATTGTGTGTGTTTGTAATAAATTAATGGTGGGAGGATAGCTTTGGGATGGTACCTCCCAAGGTGATGAACACAACTTTTGGGCTTTATGCCTCCGATGTGAAACTGATGTGAAAAAGATTATATCCGTTCTTTCCAAAGTGGTGTCTGGCAGGGTTTCCCGGGATACTAGTAGCAACTTTGAGAAGAGGTGTGTACACTAGGAAGATGTGAATTGATTATGGCCAATGTGATTTGTTTGTGACTGGCAGGGTTTCCCGGGTCACATGGTAGACTGGCAGGGTTTCCCGGGTCTACCATGGTTCTCTTCCCACTAAATATAATGAACTTAAACATTATTATTAATGAAATTTGTTATTTGATTTGATTATGAAGAATGTCATTGAGTTGTGAATATTATCATATTATGATTAATGTTGTGCTAAATATGTTAGTTGATAATTACCAAATACATTAAATGAACTTAATAACGATAAATATTATATAATGAAATTTTGATTATTATATTGATATTTGATTTGATTAATGTGGAATTGATTTGAACACTATTTGATATTTGATTTAATTTGTTATTAATTACATTAATTGTATTTTGATTAGGATTACCAGCTTTGCTCACTTTTGTGTTTGTTTGACTGCAATGATCCTGCGGCTGCGGGGGAGCAGATTTTCAGTGAAGCATGTTGCAAAGGATGGGGCTAACTGTGGACAGTGAGGATCACGACTCGGATATTTCAGCTAGTTTCTAAGTTTAGAAATTTATGAGATTTAAATAAATGCATAAGACATATTTCCTTTATTTAAACTTTAGTCTTTGGTTTTATTTTAATCTAATAGAGTTAGCCTTGCACTTGTCCCTGTACAGGTGCGGCAGTAACACTTCCCAAATTCGATTATTTTGAACTTCCGCTGTTATTTATAAATTATTGAATTTATTTATGCTATTATAAATTGTTAGAATTTGGGGTGTTACAAAATGGTATCAGAGCTCCTGGTTCGGCTTGGGGTTTGCTTTTGATACTGACTCGAGGGATCAAAGATCCTTGACTAGAATAAATACATAAATAAATAAAAATTAGGAAATAAAATAATGAAACATAAGATAAATAAATAAATCGAGAGAGGTGGGTATTGAAGGGTTATTTTTCTTGTCCTTTAAATATGATCTATTTCTTCGGAATTTTGATGATTATATGTTTGGAATTATTTTGTGATTTAAAATTATTATTGATATTATTCTTTAAAAATTTTATATGCTATCTTTAGTAACTCGTTCTTATTTTAATAAAAGTAATTAGCTTTCTTTTAGAGTTGTTCTTGAATTGATTAAAAATTTTCTAGCAAATAAAAGATAATATATGCAATAAAAATTTCTATTTGTTTAAAGAAGATATTCAGTTTCGAAACTTTTTTCTAGCTTGGTTAAAGTTAAAAATTCATTAATTTGTAGTTTTTTAAATTTATTGTATTCTATGTTGTCTTGTTTGCTTGGTTATGCATGACTCTTTGTTGTTTGCTTACTTTTTTCAAGTGGGTTTCAAAAAAAAAAAAAAAAAAAAGTTTCAAGGACAAAACTTCTTTTAAGGAGGGTAGAATGTAATACCCCATATTTTTATTAACTTTAACCTTATGCCTTTAAGTTAATTTGAGGAGCTCAAACTTCTAAGTTTCGAGGACGAAACTTTTTTTAAGGAGGGTAGAATGTAATACCCCATATTTTCTTTTAATAAAATAATAATAATAATAATATAATAATAAATATTTTTGGATAATAATGATATTTACTACTTTTGTAATTAATAATATTGGTATTTAATATTTTTAATTAATGAGTTAATAATAGTTAAAATAATAAGAGGTAAGATAATAATAGTAATATTATTTGATTTATGTGATAATATATAATTATATATATATATATATATATATATTAGATGATAAATTATGATTAATTGATTTATTAATTGATTGATGATTTATGTATTTATGTTTGATTAGTAAATTGTTTAGATATGATGAGTCAACAAACATAAATTGTTTAGATATGATGGGTCAGCATCGAGTCAGTAATGTGTAAGCCCTAAACTTCAACTATAAATAGAGGTCTGGCCTAACCAAACCAATTCACTCTTCAACATTTCTCCTCTACTATTCTCTCTTCTTAGTTCAAAAACTTAGTTTAATTTATTTTATATTCTTCTGATTACCGACCGGTTCTCTGCCCCAAATTACTCTTTTCTTCTAGAAGTTAGCGAAAACGGAGATCAGGTAATCCTAATCTCTAGGTGGTTGTAGATTTGTTGTGTATGAAATTTTATTGGGAGTGTCCTAATCTTTAGGTAGTTATATGTTCGATATATGTAATCCTAATCCCTAGAGAGTCATAGATTATATTGATATGAATTTTGGTATATGTAATCCTATTCGTAGGTTATTTCTTTTATATAAAACTTGGATGTAATCCTAATCCCTAGGTGTTTAGGTTATCTCTATTATATGAAATTTGGGCATAATCCTTATATGTAATCCGTAGATGTTCTTAATAGTTTGGTATGAACATTTCTATATATGTAGGTATTTGTTTTTTTTTAATTTAAATTACTACATATGATAATTAGAATATTTTTGGAAAATTTTTATTATTTCAGAAATTATGATTATGTGCAATGTATGATATAAGATTTAATTCATGTGCAATATATGGATCTTATTGAATAATTATGAAAATCATGGAATTATACTACTCTTTAAGAAAAACTTTCCAAAAAGCATTTAAAAAAAAATTATGTTTTATATATGAATTGGAGTTTAAGATATTTTAAGGTATTCACCTTTTTGCAGTACTAGAAACACTCATTCCACATCACTTTTCTGAGTGTTTCTAATCATAGTCATGTGTTTTTTAATATTGAAGGGATGAATGAGGTTCTAAATCTCCAGGTAATCTAAATAACAAGCTCCAAAAAGATTTAATTTAAACTATGTCATAAAATAAATTGAAGACTGTCAATTTTTCCATTAAATTATTTGGACTCAAGTTCATTAGTTGGACAACAAAGGCTATGGTATGCCTTTGCGTTATTACTCAGGCTACTTACGAGTTACCGTTGTAAATTATAGTGCATAAAATTATGTTTGCAAAGAGTGAGATTTTACCACCATTCCTGCAACAACGTGAACAATGGGAACAAAATATTGGTCCACTTTGTTCCCCTCAGCGTACCCATTAAATGCAATGACCATTGAGAAAGTGTGGATTGTAATCAAAAATCCCAGCTCAAAATCAGGCTTAATACGAACGTCCACTTCATTATTTGTTAAATCTCATAGATACAAGAGGAAATGATAGTAATCCTTGTTATATTAAATACCCAGCTACAAAGAGACACACTCAATGTGGGACTTCTACACTATTAACACTAACACTCTTAACACTCCCCCTCAAGCTGTAGCATATGATCATATGCTTTTACATAAATAATACTCTCATTAGGAACCAAAAACAACAATGCTACATCAACGAAATGAAATGACTAAGTACAACAAATCAACTGGAATGACCATCAGTCTGAAGAGCTGATAAAGAGACAATGCTGGAGAAAGTGTCAGACATTTCATTTAACAGTTGGTGAAGCCGTGGTTTACCCTTGACTATGCTACAAGCTTATTACAAGAAAGACCAAGTAACATAACATCATAATGCTAAATGAGAAACCAAAAATCAACAATGTGCTAAAAATGGCGTCGCAATGAAATCAACATGGAAGATAATCATCGGCAAAGACAATTGCGCTGGAATGACCATCAGCAAATCAAGAGGAACTTCTAAACAGTGCCAGAATTATCATCGGCAAAGACAATTGTGCTGGAATGACCATGCAACATGGGCAGTGCTCCCCCTCTATAGGAACTTCTAAACAGTGCCAGAATTATCATCGGCAAAGACAATTGTGCTGGAATGACCATCAGCAACATGGACAGTGCTCCCCCTCAAGAGGAACTTCTAAACAGTGCCGGAATTATCATCGGCAAAGACAATTGTTGGAATGACCATCAGCAACATGGACAGTGCTCCCCCTCAGGAACTTCTAAACAGTGCCGAAATTATCATCGGCAAAGACAATTGTGTTGGAATGACCATTTGGACAGTGCTCCCCCTTAAGAGGAACTTCTAAACAGTGCCAGAATTATCATCAGCGGAGACAACATCAGCAACATGGACAGTGCTCCCCCTCAAGATGGATGATGAATAGTATAAAATGGGAAGAAAGAAAATTAAAGAAAACAAAGCTTCGCGGAACTTCGCCGGAGATTCGTCGGAAAAGTCTCGGAGACGGTGGTGGATCGCCGAAAAAGTCGCTGGAAAGTGATGAAAAGTCGCCGGAGACGGCTATCAATGGACACGCGGTCAACGGTGGTCAGTCAACGACAACGGTGGTCAACCCAACAACTTAAAAATGTGACAGATCAAAGCTGCAGTCACAGAGCATACTAAGAAAAACCCGAAAAAGAAATAGCAACGGGAAAAGGAGGGTGATGTCTCTCTATAACCATATTGAAATTATGGAAAATAAAACTAAGTTAAACGGATTAAGATTCCTCTTGTTAGGCTCTGATACCATGTTAAATTATATACAAGAGGAAATGATAGTAATCCTTGAATATTATAGCAAACCAATTGAAGAATACAAAGAGACACACTCAATGTGGGACTTCTACACTATTAACACTAACACTCTTAACAACATAGTCTCTAAACCCAACTCTAATCCCAACTCTATAGATTCACATTAATGAAATAAAAATGCAGTTAAAGGTACAAAAATTTCCAAAATTTTGAAGCTGTAGAATCTCGTGCCATTTATATACATGAATATTATAACCAGAAGCGGGGAAAATCTCACCAGAAAGAAGGAAAAATGGAACCTGTCAATGAAATATGTAGCAGGACCAAATGAAGGAGTCAAAAGGCTGATGCAGAAGAACACGGCATGGGCCGCGCCATGACCTAAACCACCAGCTGTGAAAAATATGCAAAAGATATTTTATTAAAAAAAACAGTTTACTATTAATGATATAGATCTTATTCCAATAAGCAACACCTTTTTTCAATAGCATCTTAACAAATGATTCATTTTCTTTGGGATATCATACAATTAAATTCAATCAAGAATCTAGTTAAATGCCAAAAATAAATAAATAAATAATCGGGACAAAAAGAGTAAGCAGTATCAGCAAGATTGTTCCAGCCAGCAAATAGTTAACATACTTATTAAAAGTTGGTCAAAGACAAATACTTGAGAAACAAAAGCAATCTTAAGGATTGGAAAATAGGCCTGAAAGGCCTCCATTTTCTTACCCAGAGCAATCAGCATCTTATCTGTTAAGAAAAGATGTGGTTTTGATACTCTGTCGGCAAAAGCATCTAACATATCTTCCAACCTCCTACACAATACCAACAGTAACAAAAACACAAAACCAGCTTCAGTATACCATAACATTGCAAAACATTTTTTTTATAAAAAGGTCAGAGATTTCCTCATCATATTGTAAAATAATTCCTATAAGCATATAATAATAAAAATAATAAATCAATTTATAGTATAAGCTTACTTATATATTTTCCAAAAGAAAAGTCTGAGGCCTTCTTGAAAAGCAACAGATGAGAGTATAAGTATTCCGTAAGGCCACCATGCTGTACTATTCAGGGGCAAAAAACCCCTCCATATTCCAGACAGCACAATCAAACTTATTAGCCACAAAAGCGTGCTGCATCAACGAAATTGAATCATCCAAAAAACAAAAAAAAAATTCATTAAGAACCTAACACACATCAAATGGAGCAGAAAGTTTCATTCGAAAGCCATTATTATGGTAATTAGAAAACCCTAACTAAGCATTGCAAAAGTAATTAATGAAATGAATAGAAGAGCTAGTTATGATTATGTAGTGTGGGTGAGTGAGGTGTAAACTACTAAAAGGCGCGTAAGGTTACGTACCTGGAGAGAACGGTGAGAATCAAGAAGGGCTTTTTGGAAATTACGGAAATGAAGAGGGAGAGAGACGGTCCTAACGCTATCAGAGCGTACCCGATTCCTGCTGCTACCGTCATCTCTCTCTCTCTCTCTCTCTCGAATCTGAGAGTGAATATAAGAACTGACAAAGTAACCAAACACTTCCAGACTCGTTCTCTGCTTAGTTCAGACTTCAGACAAAAACATGAACACCAAGTCATGGATCTTCGGATCCGAATCGTGGTCCCGGGTTGGTTAATGCAACTTTATTGGGCCGAAGAAATTGAACTTCATTCAGTTGGTTGGGCTATTTGAAGAACATAAAAGCCCAAATCCTAGCTACGTAAAGTGCAAAAACAAGTGTCCTCCTTCATTTACGTGATGTGAAATTTAATTTTCAGGGATGTTTGGTAGGAGAATTTTTTTGAGATTTTCGGTAAAGTGACGGTCGTAATCTTATTTATCCGTGTTTGTTATAAGATTTTTGAAAATTTTCTCAAAAATCTGATTTTTCCATAATTTTATTTTGTGTATAATTTTTTTTTTTAAATGTCACCTAAGAATACAACCAAATGGTGGTATTCTTAGAATCTCATTCGTTGCAAATATTTTATACTTTTTTTGGAATAAAATTCCGATAATATTTTGACCTAGTAAATAGCTTTTGATAATATTTTTGAAAAAATGATTTTTTCATTATATTCTTGGAAATCATGATTTCGGGAGAGAAAAAAAAAGATTGCCAGGAGTTGACTCACGACATGTATTAGGAGCAAAGTTAGTGTGCTCCGAGAGCAAAAAAAAAATTGGTGGGATTGAGATGAGATAAAGAGAGAAAAGGGTGAGGAGAGAGAAAAGAGAAGGAAAAAAAAAATTGGCTCAGGTATCAATTTTTCAGTGGAAGAATCATGAAGGTCCTGGAACATATTAAAAAATTTATATATTAAAGCTTCGGCACTTCAAATTTTACTGTTCCTACTGTTTTAATAGAAAGTTAAATTTCAATACAAAGACCATTTTCATGCTTTAATTATAGCACGATGAAGCGTTCACTTAAAAATAATTAGTTTATAATATTATTATTCACCTGCTTGAATTGAGTTTTATTTCACATGCCTTATAATATAAAACTATCCATATATCTTCTTTTAAAATCATATAAATTTTGATATAGTTAGTTATAATATTTAAAAAGTGAACATGTTAATGGTGAGGGATTTGAAAATTCTTGCATGATGTTATAAATTCAAACCTTATATTATCATGTATCCGGAAAAAAAAAGTTTAAATTTTTGCTAAATATATTTTCAAATTAAAAACAACTTATCAATCAAGCGATTAATTATGTCAGTAAATAGATCATAATTAACAAGGACAGCTCAATGCCCCAGGCTCACATCGTCGTAAGATCTACAAATGAAAAATGAAAATGTGCATTTTTCTTTTTCTTCTTGAATCCCTATCATAATCCCTGAACGTTGAATCTGCCAAAAAATAAATAAATAAAGATGAGAAAGTAAAAAGATCAAGTCTCCATAAATAAAACCAGGTTTCAGATCCTCTTGCCCTCCAATGTTAAGTACGAATATTTCTACAAAATATACATCTCTAGATGTGGGGCTGATTGAGACCCAAAAAAAAAAGTAACCCAAATCCAAAAGAACAAATTAGGTTAAAGCTTCTTGTTGAGTGTGGACTTTTTGGACTTGGAAGATGGGCTTGAGTTTGAGGTCTCCTTGAACGCTGATGGGCATAACTCATTTATAGCACATTCTCCACAACGAGGTCGTAGAGGTGTACAAATTGTCTGTCCAAACCCTACCTGTGCCACAAAAGAGTATGACATTAATATGCTACAATGTTGTAAGAAATAAGAAGCCAAAATGAAAAATTTGTTGAGTGGGCACACTCACAATCTGTGTCTGAAGTGAATCCTATCTTACACTAATTTGCCATATAAATTAACTATTGAGCCAAAACATTCATAGCAAAATTGTTTATAAGTAGGATTTGGACATACATACCAATAGAGGATTTATTGGATCCCATTCTTCCCTTGGAAGCCACCGTTGCAGTGCCTCTCTTGTCTCTTCAGGTGTCGAAGTTTTCTAGCAAATTGAAGAGGATTAGTCAGAACAAATAAATTAGGTAATAATACCCCATACATAAAATGTGATGCCACAAAACTTAAAAGAAACCTGTTTTGTGCCCAATCTTGACACCCAACCAAGCCGATTGCAAATGCGGTGGACATGAGTATCTACACATATACCTTGGACATTGTTCCATCCACAATTCATAACCTATTGTGCCACTAACAAAATTTACTTCAGAAAAGTAATAAAACATACTGTTTGAATTATAAAAGCTATTACACATACCAAATAAGCCATCTTAGGACCTATGCCTGGAAGTAAGAGTAGTTGCTCAATTGAGCTAGGTATGTCTCCATCATACTTCGTGAGACAAATATTTGCAATTTTTTCAAGTTAGTGGCTTTTCTTGTATAAAACCCAACCTGGAAAAAAGAATATCCATAGGTTCAATCACAGATTCAATTAATACAATCACAAAACAAGCATAAACTTAAAAGAAATTGACACCATAAAGTGCAAGCTAAGGAAATACAGGAATCTTCATAAGATTCCTTAACTTGACACTAAATCCAAACTATTTGAATCACAGGGGAGGCAATATCTTTAAAAGAAACAAGGAACATACAGGGTAAATCAATTTCTTGATGGTTTCTTCATCAGCATTGTTGATTGCATCAGCAGTAAGCAGACCATTTTGAAGAAGACGTTGGATTGCTCCTATTCTTAAAGCACACTTGTAACTAGAACCGTTTCATAAATAAGTTGAAAATATGACAAAGACCAACGTTTTTTAGCAACTGCCACATATGAATCGCATACATCAAGATAGATGGTAAACAAAATCTTGGGGCAAAAAGTACAATGGCTGCATATTTGCTTATTAAATTAGCAATTAACTTGCATTATATTCATTTTCAGAATTCAGTCATCCATATCAAGAAATATAGCAACTATCCATAACTTCCTTCCTTCTACTTCTTTTTCTTGTTATGTCATGTTTTATAAAAAATATGTTTGGTGTTCCAATTTCCTGCATTCTTTTCCCTTTTTCTTCTTCTAACGCTTTGCTATCTTTTAGGTGGTGGATAACATCCTTCTACCGTCACAAGGAGCATTCTTGGTTAATGTTTATTTAAATTACTTCCGATGTAAAAATCCCTTGTTTGAAAATAACCTATAAATCCACTTTCAACAACCTAAAGATGTTGGTAAATAGGTTTTCTCACACTGGTAAACCTACCAGTCTTTCAAGTTTTTTCAAAACTTAAAGACTAGCATATTATCTTATTATGCTTAAGCATTATTGCCCAAATCCAAGACTACCCAATTAAATCGAGACAAGCCACAATAAATCATCACTATCTAGACATTAATAATCTCGTATGACCGACAATGTTTTCAGTTTCTCTCCATTTGCTTTCTTAATATAAGATAAGAGAATTACTAATAATCTTATTGCAGGTTAACGCTGCTTAAGTCTCATACTTCCATGAGGCAAGAGTGTGCCTCTGGGTTTTCGATCTAAAAAAGAAAACAGCACTACTATATAAGAATGCATCACTATGTAAAGCCAGGAAACTTAACAATTTTTTTACTATAAACTTCAGAAGGTATGTGTACTCACCGTGATTAACATGATCCTTGGTTTGGCTTGATAGAAGAGAAGATACCAGGACAGAAAATCTTCTTTCCTAATTATACACATAAGAATTTAGATAAGGGAAAATTTATTTATATCATGCTTCGTACAAAATATAGAAGTTAAAGGAATTACAATGCCCCATTAATTACAACAATTGATTGATTATATATAAAAGAAATTTACCTGACTAAAGACCGTATGAGAAGTCAACCAGTCAATTCAGTACAAGATAATATATACATAGAGTGACGATAGACCAGTCTGGTCATCGTCATCTACTAATTGAATGAGTAATGGCTATACTGGTCGAGGATGACTATTGGTTTACCAAATCAACAGCATTCCTGGTGCTGTCCTTTTTGTGCCCCAAAAGGTTGTGTGGCAAGCCATGCTCTACTCAAATGCATATATTGTAGACACTTTTTCTTCAAAGCATCAAGACAGAAACCAACATATAAATGCTTATATTTTCTCCACATAGATAAAATTAATAGCAGTAGAATACAGAGTCAGACCTTAGGAGGTAGAGTTTCACCAGCTTTCCCACATCCCATAGTGTCTACTGGAGCATCTGCAGAACACCTCATTTTGCGAATCCCCTCAAGTATCTTTTCCCAGTGAGGAGGATATTCACCTATATCATGTATGAACTAAAAAATTTAAGCTTCCTAGACTACATATATGTTGGGTGGATTCTTTTCCTTCATATGCAAACACCTAAAACAATTGCAACTATACACTGTATCACTTCTTAGTTCATACCTCTGGGGATTGGAGAAGCAACTTTGCTTTCCCCCGGAGTCACATCTGAGCCCATTTCTGATTTCCCTGGATAAGAAAGCTATTTTAATGAGAACTCAATCCTATAATCCGAATAGGTGAACATGAGAATGTTTGGTATGTGCAGTGAGTGACTAGGCGGGCATGTCTCAGACACATTCATGCACACTTCTACTTCTACACCTGTTTGGGTAAGACCAACAAATAACAATAGCTAGCAATTACCTTCTCCACCAAGAGCACATCAATATTTCTTAATTATTTACTAATTTCTACAAAGCAGCTAATAAAACAGGCACTAGCATTGTTGGTAGCTAATTATACCTTTCCAAACTCATTCTTCTGTTCCTATTCCTTCTTTGTATTCCCCAAACGTGGGGTGAGATCTCTAAACTAGAAATCTCAGTAAGACAAGGGGTCATCAAGGATCTTCCACCCCAAGCTCACTTACAGGTGCAATATAAGTTCAAAAAGCATTTATATCATTATCAGTTCCAAAACTATGTAGTGCAACAGATATCTATGGCATGTGTGTAATCACTATCTACTGGCCAGAGAAATGTAAGAATACGTCTATTCCCTACATGTAGTACAAGGAACACCGCTTGCACCTCACCCACAGCCTCACCCTCTTGTATGTTCCACATACTCAGGCTTACCGTATAGGTGGAACACCTCCATGCACATCAACAAGGCACTAACATATAATAGCTCAACAGCATTTTCAAAACATCAAAAGTACGTAACACAGCATGCATATACCATATCCCCATGGGACATGGTGGAACCACAACATGGCTAAACCGAGGACACGAAAGCTTACCTCTAAGCTAGCTATCCAATGCCACAAGCTCAAAGTCCAATCACAGCAGATCACAATCTGATATGGACCAAATATAAATCAATAAACATGTACCACATGCATACAAATTAAAGACAACGCCTTTTCATTACGTTTTCAAGTCTTAAAGCTTCTAACAAAGCCACAAGCCCTAAATCCCATGATTCTGGCTTAATCCATTAAATACAGAAGTTCAACTTCATCAATCTAGGGTCTACAAACCCCCAATAGCCTACTGTATGCACAACACAACTACTGTTCTGCGAAATCCCAGAATATCCGGATATCTCACTGTCCATATCCGGATATGCATATCCGGATATACAGATTCACATATCCGGATATCCAATATCCGGATATCCCAAAACCACGTATCCGGATATCCAATATCCGGATATCATTTCGACAAATATCCGGATATCTCACGACAGAATGCAGTTTCTGCATTTTTGTGAAGATATCCCTTAAAGGTTCCCTTTTTACCGATTTTAAACACTTAATCATGCATTTCTAGATGTGTTAAGCCTCACCCAACAACAAGTTATCATCTTTTAACCTTAACATGCATCAAGCTTTCATTTTTAAGCCTTAAAACTCAAGTTAAAGGTTGATATACATACCAAAGCTCAAAAACAGCAAAGGGAGATGCTCTTGGAGCTCACAACCAGACTCAAGCTACTGCCACAAGAGGATGCACGAAAATGAACACAAGATGACTCTTTTACTCAACAAGAAGACACCTTGAAGCATCAAAATGCCAACAAAAGGTCACACCCCTCAAGAACAGCAAACACAGCTCTTCAAACTCCCTCACACAGGTTCTCTAACTCAGAAACACCACCCCAATGTAGTCTCAAGGCCAACTCTCACCCTCACCAAGTGTTTAAATGGAAGAACAAGCCTCAAAGGTGGAAGCTTGCTCAAGAAATGGAAGGGAAGGAAATGAAGCAGTGTATAAGGTGCAAGTCAGCCACCAAGTGACGTAGACAAATCTGAGTGCCTAGGGTTATGTGCTAAAATGCATATATATAGCCAAAACTCACTTAAGCGCACAATATTAACTTTAATTTCTACGCTTAGCATTTTAATCCCAAAATTTGGATTATGAAACTACATAATTTTCTAAGAATTATCATATTTTTCTTATATTTTTCTGAGCACCTTTCCGGTACGCGCTTTTCAAAGCCAGTACCGGTTTCTAGCACCAGTTCTCATTATTTGGACTTGAAACTCGTTTTACAAGTCCTACATGTTATTCTAGTAATTATCATGCACTTACTTTAATTTTCTGGGATACTTTTTCGGTACACATTTATACCGACTAGCAGAACCGGTATCTGCACTTTTCTTCCGAAAAGCGACTTTCAGCATTCTTAATCACTTATTATGATTATTAAGCCTCATAAATAATTATTAGGGTCAATTATGGAATCATTTCTTATTTTTGCATAATTAATTAATTAAATACCTTAATTAACGGTGCAGGTTCTTACACAAAACCCTAATGAAATAAGAAAAATACTAATTACAATATATTTTTAACAATATTTGTAATATCCCAGAAAATAGTAACGATAAAAATAAAAAATAATAATAATAATAATAATAATAATAATAATAATAATAGTGTGTACCCTTATAGTGTTATAGGCATTTATTGCTAATAGTGTGTCATAATTTGACTTTAAAATTGTAACCTAAAATAGTGGTAATTTTAGTTGTAACATTAAGCAGTTATGGTTGGTTATCATTTAATTAGTAAATGCCAACAATTATTTTTATTTAATTTTGTAACCATTAATATATTAATAATAGTTAAAATAATTATGATGACCATTGATATTTCTTGCAGTTTCAATAATTGAAATAAGTATGATGACTTTTGATATTACCTGTAGTTAATGTATCGGTTTCAAAACTACAGCTATAAATAGGAGCTTAACTTAACCAAACCAAATTACTTCTAATCCTCAGTATTTCTCCATTTCTCTTCTCCTCTACTTTCTCCCTTCTTACTTCAAATTTTTATTTATTTTATTATTATTTTCCTTTGGTTACCAACTGCTTTTCTTCCCCAAATCACTTTTCTTCTAGAAGATAGCCAATACGGAGATCAGGTAATCCTAATCCCTAAAGAGATATAGAGATATAGGTTATATTGATATGAATTTTTTTCCTAGAGTCATATGGTAGCTTGATCTAAATTTTGTTATGACGTAATCCTAATCTCGTGGTATTTGTAGGTTATCTATTTTATATGAAATTTAGGCATAATCCTTATATGTAATCCTAATCCCTAAAGAGTCAAGGGTTAGCGTTATATGAATTTTTGTTTGACCTAATCTCGATGCTTAGGGAACTATAGTTATGTTTTATATTAAATTTATTATATGTGATTCTAATCTTCATGGAATAATCAATTAATTTATTTGAAATTTATGTAATCATAATCCCTAGGTATCATAATCCCTAGGTATCATAATCCCTAGGTTCTCTTAGGTTGGTTTTATATGAAATTTGTTGGGTATAATCATAATGCTTTAGAAATAATAGATTAACTTTTATAAGAAATTTTGTCTAATGTAATCATGATCCTTAGGGCATCTTAAATTAGTTTTAGATGAGATTTGGTATAAGTAATCCTCTAGGTGATCGTAGGATAACTTTATATTAAATTTGTTAAATGTAATCTTAATCCTTGGAGAATTTTAGGATGTTTTCATATATTATATGTAACCCTTAGGGTATTTAAATTAAATTATTTTAACCTCTAGAAATTAATTGAATTAATTATTGGACTTTGGATTTACTCTAATAGATGTGAATATTTGAATTCTGATTTGGAAAATTATGATATGATGATTGGATTTGGGTTTTACTCTTTGAATTTATGATATGATGATTGAATTTGGGTTTTACTCTTTGAATTATGATTTGAAAAATTATGATATGATGATTGGATTTGGGTTTTGCTCTGGTAGATGTTGAATATGAAAATTATTATATTATTGGATAATAGATTTGAAAATTATGATGGATTTGGAAATTATGATATTATTGAATACTCTTGATTAAATTGATGTGAAAGTTATGAGAAATACTTGAGAAAACTTTCCAATTATAAAGATTGTGACAAGATTGAATTTTATTGATTGTGTATGATTGTAATAAATAATAGTGAGAAGATAGTTTTTGGGATGGTACCTCCTGAAAGTGATGAACACAACCTTTGGGCTTTATGCCTTTGATATTTATTTGATGTGACAATGATGTTTCCGTTCTTCCCAAAGTGGTATCTGGCAACAGGGTTTTCTGAGATACTAGTAGCAACTTTGGGAAGAGGTGTGCACACTAGGATTTGATATTTTGATGATGGCCAATTTTGATTATACGTGGCTGGCAACAGGGTTTCCTGGGTCACGGGGTAGACTGGCAACAAGGTTTTCCGGGTCTACGATGATTATCTTCCCACTACTACACTAAATAAACTTAATAAAGATTATGAATGATATTTGATTCGATGTGAATATATATTGAAGCTGATAATTTGATGTGATTATAATGAGAATATATATGATGAATATTGTAGTTGATATTTGATCTGATTATGATGAGAATATTTTATATATATGATGAAGTTTATATTTGATTCAATTATTATGAAGTTATATATTTAATTTGATTACTATATTTGAGTTATATAAATTGTGTTTTTGATTAGAATTACCAGCTTTGCTGACTGTTTGTGATTGTTTTGCTGCAATGATCCTAATGGGGAGCATATTTTGTGATTGTTTGTGACTGTTTGTGATTGTTTTGCTGCAGTGATACAGGTTGCAAAAAAAAATGGGGCTAGCAGTGGGCAGTGAGGATAATGACTCAGAGAATTTTCAGCTAGTTCAAAATTTTATGTATAAAACAAAGTCTCTGGTTTTATTTTAATATTTATGAATGTAATAAAGTTAGTCTTGCACCTGTCCATGCACAGGTGCGGCGGTAGCATTTTCCCAAATTAGATTTAGATTAGCTTCCGCAATATTTTCTATGATCATAAATAAATAAAACGTGAATTTTGACAATTTCTTTATTATAATAGTGTTTCATAAATTGTTAGAAATTTGGGTGTTACAATATTAGTAGAGAACAACTGCTCCTAGCTAAGTGTTATGTTATGTAGAAGTGTTGAGTTATCACTTATAAGTAATATTTAACCCGATTGACACGTGATAGGTCTAGGATGTTCATCTTTCTCGGATACAATTGTGTCTTTGGTGGCTTGGCACAGATGAATATGCTGATAATGAACCAAACTTATTTTTTTTATATTATTCCGCTTGTTTTTTTACCACTCACAATGCTTCACTTTCATATTCAATCATGTACAAAATCATTATACAAGCTGTAATATTAACAAAACCTATGATATTTGGACAATTACTATGTCTGATCTAATTTATTGAACTATAATTTTTCAGTCTAATATTTATATATAGTTGTTGTATCAATTCATAGCTGATTTAAAAAAATAAATCTGTTCATTTCTTCAAATTATATTCGTTTTTCCTGTTTAGATTCCCAAACTTAATTATCTTTTATAGTTTAATTCATTCGGCTAAAAGAACAGAACCGAACCAAATATGTGAGAATATTGAATTGTAAGAAGGAATTCATACTT
Organism: Gastrolobium bilobum; assembly: GCF_033153095.1. Taxonomy (NCBI): domain Eukaryota; kingdom Viridiplantae; phylum Streptophyta; class Magnoliopsida; order Fabales; family Fabaceae; genus Gastrolobium; species Gastrolobium bilobum. The sequence goes on from NW_026898261.1 coordinate 16,552, forward strand.
AAACAATTTCTTTTTTTTAGTTAACTGATGATATCCTTATCTCGTAAAATAAGACTAATCTTTTTATGATTTGTAACGAGAAGGTTTTTATCATTGTCCAAAAAACATTTTTCGTAAAAATCGAACTCATAACTTTATCGATCACTAAAGTGAGACCCTTGAACTACAATTGGCTTGTCAATTAAACTACACCTTGCGGTTTACCTAAACAACTTTTATTCCTTGGTGTCGATAATACTTCTCAAATTTTTATGGTATTTGGATAACAACTTTAAAAGAAAAACAAAAGCTAATAAAAAAATTAAAATCATGCTTTTTGTAAAAGTTACAAATTTTGACTTTTGAAAAATAGAAAAATATGTGTCATCTTAAAAAATATAAAATATATTATTTTAAATGATAGAAATAAATAAATCATTAGAAAGAGCGGAAAGCAAAAAAATAAAGATGCAAGTCTCATCTTTTTATAAGAATAAAATGATACAACTAGTTAACAAATATTTTTTCTTTTGAAAAAAAAAAACCAACTTTCCGAATATTTTTACTCTCACTTCGTTCGACATCTTTCAATACTCATTCGTTCGCATCTTCTTCAGAGCACTTCTTTGATGTTTCAACAAACCAGATCTTTACGCATAAGATTTAGGTGAAATAATCTCAAAAGAATCAGAATCATTATTCCCCATTATAATTGTTGGGAAAACTCGGTTCCCTCTAACTCGGCTAAGCAGCCTTTGTGCGGAAGTCAATCAACAAGATCCTGATCTCGGATCTCGGCAATACCTCGGCCTGAATTTCACCAGGTCAGGCAGCGCAGCGGAAAAATCAAAAACGAAAAATCACAAAACGAGAGAGAGAGAAGAAGAACACAACCAGATTTAACATGGGAAAACCTTCTCCAATGAAGAAGTAAAAACTCACGGGACCTTGTTCAGATCAAAAATCCATTACGAAAATAATGGTTACAAAGAATCAAATACACCAATGTGGTGGTTAACTCAATCTCTCCAACAATGGTGATAATCAAACTACCCTAGAGATGTTTCACTCAAACTCTCTCTAGAGATCTCTCAAATGCAAAGCATAAAGCTTTACTCAAACAATCAAATAATTTTTCTCTCTCAAATTGTTTCTCTCAATCTGACCTAGCCTCCACCCACAACTAATGAGTATATATAGAGGAGGTGGAAATTAGGGTTATTTAGGAAACCCCTCAAATGGGCTTGGGCTTAGCATTGAAGGAGGAAGCCCAACAAATCTCTCCCTCTGACTTCAATGCGTCGGCTTCAGCATTAACCCGGCTCCTTCACATCAGTCTTCAAATTTTCTTGCTGGAACCGGCTTTGTCATCATGTCAGACCAATTTTGGTCAGTGTGCACCTTGACGAGTTCGAGCTCTCCACCTTCCACCATATCCCGGATCCAGTGATACCTCACATCAATATGCTTAGTGCGGGAGTGATAGGTTGAATTCTTTGCAAGATGGATTGTTCTTTGATTGTCACAATCCAACTCGTACTTGTCTTGATCATGGACGAGTTCCATGAGGAACTTCTTCATCCACAACATCTCTTTGCTTGCCTAAGTAGCGACAATGTACTCAGCCTCAGTTGTCGATAGTGCAACACATTTATGAAGTCTTGATTGTCAAGAGACAACTCCTCCGGCAAATCTCATCAAATATCCTATAGTCGACTTCCTCGAGTCGGCGTCTCCCCCTAAATCAGAATCCGAGTAGCCTTGCAACTCGGCTTTGCCTTCTCCAAATCAGAGATATAAGTCGGTCGTACCTCGAAGGTACTTGAAGATCCATTTCACTGCTTCCCAGTGCTCTTTGCCGGGGTTTGACAAATACCGGCTTACCATTCCAACAGCATATGCCAAGTCGGGTCTAGTGCAAACCATTGCATACATCAAACTTCCGACGGCGGATTGGTAAGGGAACTTCATCATCTCATCTTTGTCTTCATCAGATCTCGGACATTGCTCCTGGTTCAGCTTTATGTGTCCGGCTAGGGGGGTGCTCACTGTTTTGGCTTTGTCCATGCTAAATCTCTTCAAAATCTTCTCAATATATTTCTCTTGACTCAGCCACAATAGCTTCTTCTGTCTATCTCGGATAATCTTGATTCCGAGAATCTGCTTTGCAGGGCCTAGGTCCTTCATTCCGAAGGACGAGCTCAACGCCTTCTTCAGGGCGGCTATCCACGATTTGTCTTTCCCTACAATCAGTATGTCGTCAACATATAACAACAAGATCAAAAAATCTCCGGCCTCATACCTCTTCACAAATACTCAGTGGTCGGCTTCTGTCTTCTCAAACTTATGATTAATCATGAATGATTCAAATTTCGTGTACCACTGCCGAGGTGCTTGCTTCAAGCCATAGAGGCTCTTTTTCAACCGACATACCAAGTCTTCTTGGTCTGGAGCTTGGAATCCTTCAGGTTGCTCCATATATATTTCTTCTTCTAAATTACTGTGAAGAAATGCCGTCTTCACATCCATTTGTTCTACCTCGAGGTCCATCGAAGCCGCTATGGCTAACACGGTTCGGACCGAGGTCATTTTCACCACAGGAGAAAAAATCTCCTCAAAATCTACTCCTTTCTTCTGATTGTAGCCTTTCACCACAATCCGGGCTTTGTATCTTGGCTTCTGCCCATTCCTTTCGGCAACTCAGTCAGCTCATAAGTCTGATTCTCGTGCAGGGACTTCATCTCGTCTTGCATTACCTTTTCCCATTCTTCTTTCTCTGAGCTCGTCACAGCCTCATCATAACTCTGAGGCTCACCGTCTTGAGCAACAACGGTGTATTCATCAGATGGGTATCTCATAGAGGGTCTTCTTTCTCGAGTTGGATATCTCGGTTGTTCTTCAGCTTGAGAACCCGGTTCATCATTCTCATCCTGGATCTCATCATCAACTCGGACCTCAATGTATTGGTCATCTTCAGCTTGTTGCTGATCATCATTTTCTTCATTTCTCCCCCTGCTTCAGCTTGGACAGGAGGATTGGGTTCTTCTCGTCTGACAGTAACTCGAACTTTGGGCTTCGAGATGTCATGAATGTTCTCATGCTCATGAAAGATCACATCTCGGCTTCTCACGATAAAAAGGGAAAAAGTACACACATTTCTGGCTATCAAAAAATAAAAAAGTATACACATTTCCTTAATTTAAAGGGAAAAACTACTCTCACGCCGCAATATGAGAATATTTTTATCTTCGAACATATTCATCAAAAATTGTGATACTTTTTTTTTTGAAATTGACGGGTACCATCACATATATGTATGCAACATGAAAAATATTGTTTACTACCGCATGAGATTAAATGAGCCCTTTAATCAATGCATGATATAAAATAACCTAAATTTAATAGAATTTAAGGGTTTTAACGAAAAATAATAATATCATATTAATATTATTTTCTTAAAATTAACTTTTTAACATATTTTAAAGGGCTTAATATTTTTTATGAGAGATATTATCTCCTACATAAATAAAAATATATGGTGTCCATATCTTTTTTTTTTTCTTTCTCTTTTCTTCATATGAGTCCATATATTTTTATGTATGTATAGAAAATAAAATTATCACACGTTGGAAAATATTAAACCCTATTTTATATGTATAATTTAACAGTCCAAATAATCAGTCTAGGAAACCGGAAAGTTTCAAAACAATAAAAGTTGAGAAAAATGTGTATAAAAAAATAATTGAGAAAAATATTTGCTAGGTTTTCATTTTAGTTAAAATTAATATTTTTATTTAATATTTAAAATTAAAATTCTTACTTTCTCCCATGCTAATTTTCTCTTACTATTTGATAATTTTGACCAATGTTATCAAAATCGGACTAGCCGGGTCGATCCGAGAACCGGTAAATCGGCTATAATCGGTCTGGATGAAGCAATGAACCTGTCACGCATCAGAATTGGTGTGACCCGGCCAGTTTTTATGAAAACTGATAATCCGGTGACCAGGTCAGGTCCCAATTTTTTTTTCAATTTAATTTTTTTTTTTATAAAAATGGACATATTTGAGTATTTTTTGCTTATTGACTTATATAGATTATGTACCTACAACACTAATATTATCTCAATTATACACTATGCAGCAAACTTTAATTTGATTTATAGTCAAAAATATCATTTACTGAACTTGAAATCCCGTATCAGATCATTGTATTTTGGTTTGATCCTTTATTAGATAATAATGTGCGATTTATTAATTTTTATATTAAAATATTTAAATACTTTTATAATTTTTTACTATAAATTATAGAATTATATATAATTACCGGATGATGTGATTCAATTAATAACACACTGATTGAACCAATAATCCTGACCGATTTTAATAACGTTCATTTGCACTAAAATAACATAATTTTATATTTTTTTAAAGAGAGAACTGAAAGTTTTGTCAAGGTTACTTCTGTTCTGAGAGTACTTAGTAGTTTGCGTGTTACTTACGTTTTGCCTAAAATGCAAATGCCTTCATCAATTGCTATATGAACGAAAGAGTAGTGACGATTAGAGTCATTTGTCTTTACCATGTTGACCCTTTCTCCAGCAGTGAGCACGCAGCTCCACTTTGCTCTCGATTTTCTTTATGCGTTCCAAGTTTTTGAAACGGAACAATTTTTTTATTTTATTTTTGTTGTTTTTTTGCTTTCAGATTCTAATGTTTAACAGAAAATGCATTTGGGTTTTACAGGTTCCATTCATGCAAACCAAAAAGGTGGTGCCTTTCCACTCAAACAAGACTGTGTAGCATCTATTCAACTCCAAAATTGCCAGGTAAGAAGAAACATTTTATCTTATATTCATGTCATTTTGTGTTTTGAGGAAAGAAGGTCATTGTTAAGAATGTAGAAACATTTCTGAAATGCATGCATGGTAAAGTTTGGTTTTTGGGGATCATACATTATGCATATCCAATCCAAGTTTTTATTTTTATTTTTTGGTGTGTCTGTGTGCGCTTCAAAAATGTCACTTTTCCTGACAATTCAAATTTCAATCGGGTAGAATTTGTGCCCCTTTTTCTTTGTGTATCATTTTTTTTAAGGTTTTGAGAAATGTTGATAATTTGTTTTTTCCTCTTTGCACTCACATGTGCAAGGAAACGTAGGAACTCATGCACTTGTTTTTCAAGCTTGTTCTGTCAAGAGTAATTGGTGTTTTTATTGGTTACCCTATGTATGTGGCAACTTGACAGCACAACCCTGAAAATCACTGGATAGAAATGGCTCTATTGGATGTGTGTCCAACTGAGGATGCAGTTCAGGTATTCATAGAACACTTGGTTGATCCATTGCTGCCAGCAAAATCATTTGTCCGAGATAATCCCACACCTTCTCAACAGGAATCAGTTGCAAAACAGGTGTCTTCTTTTTTCGCGCCATTTAATCTTTTGTATCAATCCAAATATAAACTGTGTGATTTATTTGGAAGCTGGTTTAAGTTATGCTGTTTCTCTTTTTGGTTTGTCTTGTTCCTTTTTTGGAGGAGTATTGGAGATGTTGATTTAAAGAATTATATAGCATATAAGAGATTTCATTTTCACCTTTATGGTTTCCTTACTGTACAGTTTCTAGTTACACTACTTCTATGTTTTGGCTGCTTGGAGCATAGAAAGCATAGAGTAATAGTCTCCCAGAAATGAAACCAGTTAGTTTTAAATGACTTGCAATCTATAGCTAATGAGATTTGATCTACTTAACTCCAGAGGGGTATGTTTAAACAAAATTTAATTTAGTTGACAGAGACCACCATTTAATTAAAACTCGGTATTCTAAGTAATAAATATCTTTCTATTTGGTATTCTTTCTTTATAATCAAGATATTAGGAATGACCTTTTGAAATGCTGTGATGACTAGATCACACATCCCATCCAAGTCTTTACAGTGCATTTTTAAATAATAGGACATTTTACTTGCATTTCAGATTATATAATAGCCACTTGTGATGCGATATCTTTGATTTTGGACTTGGCGAGAACAATTCAAATAAACAAATAGGGATTAGTATTTCTCATTTCGTAGGAGATAATTTTCCTGCTACACACACATAAAAGTGTGTGAGGCCCATGTGAGAAAAAAAGAGACAAAAAAAAACATGAGCCCCACACACTTTTATGTGTGTGTAGGAGATAATCTTCTACAACATGAGAAACATTAATCCCAAATAAATAAACTGAACTGCTTTACCATTTTATATTTTTAAAACTTTCTTTAGTAGAATGTATCTTGTGCATTAAAAACTACAATGTTCTTGTATTTCTCCATAGAGGGCTCCTCTGTGTACTTTTCCTGTGCATTTAGGTTTTTCCCCATGCAAGTCATTAAAAATGAAAAAAAATAAATTAAAATCCAAGTTCCAATTCCATTATGATTTACAAATTACAAGTACTGCAAATATATGCTTATAGATTTATAGGAATACATGTGGAGGGTATTATCTGCTCTAGTTACTGATTTTTCTGTTTTTGAGGTTGTTGGTGTTAGATGCATTCTGTTGTCTTACTGTACAACTACTACCACCGAAAACATCATCCAGAACTAGCATATTTTCCATTTAATGAATTTTGCAAGTTGGCTGTGGTTCTGAGGCCACCTTTATTAGCATATATGCAATTCATGCAAAAGTTCAATGAAGCAGAGCTCATTGATGTGGAGAAGCAGCTATCATTAACAGAAAAAATGATTATGGATGCATGTGATGTGTGTAAATGTTTAGATGCATCCTAATATAGAAGGATGGCCCATTTCGAAAGTTGCTATCCTTTTAATCGACAGTGAGAAGGAGTTCTGCTTTTTGCTGTTTGGTTCCATAACTAGGGGAGTATGGTCTGTGGTTGAAAAAGGTCTGGATACCTCCAGCCAAAGTTCTGAAGTTACATCAAGAACGAAATATACGTACAAAAAGAAGAGAGTCATTAGAAAGCCTGTGATAGATGAATTGAATGTTGATGAAGCTGGATTTCTGCAAGTTGGGTATTCTGCTGTAAAGGAAGCCACAGGTAACTGTTATAGTTTAGTTTTGGCTTTACGTCTTTATGCATAAATTGGCATCTCAGGTCAAGCGACATTCTTATTTTTAAGGATTTTTCACTTTACAATTTATTTAACCAAGTGATGATGTTAATATGACAAGGATGCAATAGTACATGCATCACGCTGTATACCTAGGGTTACTCTTTCTATCTATTTTTGATTATTATTGTGTCAAAACTTTGTTCTATCCTTCTTCTTTCCCTAAAGAAATTTTATTTTCTATACTAAAAATATCATTACATCAAATATTTGCACCCATTAGTTAATGTATCATTATCTCTTTATTTTAGTTTTAACAGGTGCTTTCTGATACGTAAATAATTGAATATATATCTTGTGCTATGGTACAGGTATCAATAACACTGATATCATGCTCTTGGAAAGCTACACTGTCTATTCTCAGAGCAAAGAAAAGGAAGCTTCTCGCTTTTATATAATGCAGTGCTCCCAGTTGATCGATCAGGAGATTATTCAAGTTCCTCTGAAAGATGTAATTGAAAGGTTCGTTCTAGTTGCTATTGTTTTGCTATTGGCTGATGGCTTGAGTCTCAAGGGCCTTTTTCATTGATAGGAAAGTGGTGCCTTTTTCTTTCAGGCATTGAGGTGGAGTCATCTGTTCCTTTTTGCTGTGAAGTTAAATACACCTGTATTCATACTACACGTCAATGTGTCTTACTACTGAATCAAGTTATGAACTAGTTTATAAATCTTTGAGAATTAACTGGTATATTAACCTTCCATTTTGATTTTTTTTTTTTTTTTAAATATTTTTCACTGATGTTTTTGGATGGAAAGAATGGCTACTTGTTGGCCAGAATGTTACAAACTTACAATCTTATCTTAAGGGTGTATGTAATAGGACATCTTAGAATTATGTCTACAGTAAGTAGAGAAGCGCATTCTATTGCCCTTGAAGTTGTAGTTGTGTAAAACTTATTGTTAATGAATGCCGCATATGCTTCTGACTAACATTTGTATCTTCTTTTTGTGTAGCTTGCAGGGTCCTTTGGTCAAAAGGAGTTCTAGCAGTTGGATGATAACTCCAGTTGTCGATTACTTCCACGTGCTTCCTTATTCTGAAATAGTCTCTGAGTGGATTTCTAGGCTCCTTAAAAAACTTGATTTAGTAGTGTTTTGCATCCCATATTCCATAAGCGATGCTATTTTAGTTTATGCTTCAGCACGTATACTTCTTAACTTTGGCAACCTATGAAAAAAAAATGTATAACTAATGTGTGCTCTTCAAAACCAATTTTAGTAACCATGTCTAAACCATAAACACATTTAACATACCAATTTCAGTAGCACCTTTGGAATGAGTCTATTTTGGTGCTTTTACAATCTTAAATACATATAATGGAATTTGCTGACCTGAATTATTCAAAAAGCTTTTTGGTTCTTGCATTCTCATACCCTGATTCATACAAAATTTAAAGATATTCGTTAGTGTTAATACTTAAAATTACCATCCGCCATAAGCAATAAAGTAAGGTTAATATATGAGAGTTCTAAATACTGACAAACCCTGCTGCTCATAGAGTCGCACTTGCATGGTTGGATGGTTTGCAAAAATAGTGTAGAAAATTAGAATTCAAACATGTTTCCGTTTTTATTTCCTATTAATTAGGATTGATTATGATTGATTAGGATTGATTATGATTGATTAGGATTAATTGTGATTGATTAGAATTGATTGTGATTAGGATTGTGATAGGATTGATTAGTCATCGCTTAGTCATTCTTAGCGATTCTTTCTTGTATAAATACTCACTCATGTAATTTATTCAATATCAATATACAAAAACTTCTTTTCAATATGGTATCAGAGCGGGTTCGTTCCTACCCTAATTCAAATCTGAAATAACCATCCAAACACTTCCATCACCGTCAAACACCTCCTAAACACCGCCTTGAATCTGTCCAACACAGAAACCTAGTTTACTGACCTCCGATCAAAAAAGTGAGGTGACCATTCGACTCAGAAGGATCCGACGAGTCGACCACCGCTGGACCCATCGCCGTCAGCCGCTGCACGCGCCACCACGCGCCGCCTTCCAGACGTTTTTTTTCCGTCGCGACTTGCACAGACCTTCTCGCTGGCTTCTCCCCTTCCTGTTCCAGAGGTCAGATCAAAAGTTTACAAAACTTGATTTTTCATCAACGGTCAACCCTTCTCTTTTTATTCATGGCTTCCTCAAAACACTCTTTTTATTACCACGAGCAACCTCCTAAGGCCACTAGTCATGTGGTCCAGCAAGGTACAACTTTCCATGTTGATAGTCAAAATCATTGGATCCTTGATTCTGGAGCCTCTGATCATATGACAGGTAATCTTGGCTTATTTTGTTCATACACTCCATATTCTGAATCTTCTCGGGTCAAGATCGCCGATGGCAGTTTTTCCCAGATTGCGGGACACGGAACCATTAAACTTTCTGAGCTGATTACTTTGACATCAGTTCTTTATGTTCCTTCTCTGACTTGTAATCTCATTTCCATTAGCAAGCTCACCTCTGAGTTGCATTGCTTTGCTAAATTCTTTCCACATGGTTGTGTTTTTCAGGAACAGGACTCGGAGAGGATGATTGGCTGTGCTAGAGAGGATGGTGGACTTTACTACTTTGAGGAGGATGTGACTCATGAAGCTGTTTTCGTAGAAAAAAACTCTATGTTTCCTTTTGATTCATGTAATGATGTTATGCTGTGGCATCGTAGGCTAGGCCATCCAAATTTTATTTATCTTCAGAAGTTGTTGCCAAACTTATTTATTAATAAAAGTCCAAGTTTGTTTTCTTGTGATATTTGTCAACTTGCCAAGCATACTCGTGCTCATTATCCTTCTAAAGTTCACCATGACTCTTCCCCATTTTCCTTAATTCATAGCGACATATGGGGTCCAGCCCGTGTTAAAAATATTTCAGGTACTCGATGGTTCATTACCTTCATTGATGACCATTCTCGAGTTTGTTGGGTGTATCTTCTAAAGGATAAGTCCGATGCTGCATCCGTGTTTAAAAAATTTCATGCCATGGTTCAAACCCAATTCCAAGTTGCTATACAAATTCTTCGTACAGATAATGGCAAAGAGTATTTTAACTCTATTCTTGGAGAATATCTTTCCCAACATGGCATCCTTCACCAAAGCTCGTGTCCTGACACACCCCAACAAAACGGAGTTGCGGAAAGAAAAAACCGACATCTCCTTGAAGTTGCTCGGGCTCTTATGTTTACCACGAGTGTTCCTAAATATCTTTGGGGAGAGGCAGTTCTCACTGCCTCGTATCTGATAAATCGAATGCCATCTCGCATTCTGAAATTTCAGTCTCCTCTTTCTAGTCTTGTTCGTATCTTCCCTTCCTTCCGAGGTGTCTCCTCCTTACCTCTCAAGTTATTTGGTTGTGTTGTATTTGTCCATATTCCCTCCCATCAACGGTCTAAGCTTGATCCTAAGTCTCTCCAGTGTGTCTTTATTGGTTATTCTCCTACTCAACGTGGCTATAAGTGTTATTCACCCTCTCTTCGTAAGGTCTTTGTCTCTATGGATGTCACTTTTTCTGAGAATGACCCTTTCTTCCCCTCGACTTCTCTTCAGGGGGAGTCTATAGGAGTAGATGAAGATCAGTCATGGGAACCTATTAATGCCACAGTATTACCTCTACTTTTGGAAACAGGGGGAGCTACAGAATCCTCACCATCAGGAGCCTCCTCAAAATGGGGACAAGTTTATAGCAGGCGAAAGCCTCCTCAAAGTGTGAATAACCCAGAGCCTCTACACTGCCAGGATTCTGAACCATGTTCTAGTTCCAGCACCCCAATACTTGAGTGTCATGGTGAAAATGATCTACACTTGCCCATTGCTCTCAGAAAAGGTACTCGATCTTGTACTACTCATCCTATTTCTAATCATATTTCATATGGAAAGTTGTCCCCAGGGTTTCGTGCTTTCAATACTATGTTGGATAGTACAAAGATACCGAGAAATATACATGAGGCTCTCAATGATAAAAAATGGAGGGATGCTGTCTTTGAAGAAATGAATGCTTTAGAAAGAAATGGAACTTGGGAGATAGTGACCCTACCCAAAGGAAAAAAGGCAGTAGGATGCAAATGGGTGTTTACAATAAAATTCAATGCAGATAATAGCATCAACAGATACAAGGCAAGATTGGTTGCAAAGGGTTTCACTCAGACTCATGGGATAGATTATCATGAGACTTTTGCTCCGGTTGCTAAAGTCAATACCATCCGAGTTCTCTTATCTCTTGCTGCCAATCTAGATTGGCCTCTGCAACAGTTAGATGTGAAGAATGCATTCCTAAATGGTGACTTACATGAAGAAGTCTATATGGATCCTCCACCTGGTTTTGAAAAGGGAAATGAATCAGTGTGTAAACTAAAAAAGTCTCTATATGGATTGAAACAGTCTCCCAGAGAATGGTTCGACAAATTCACACAAGCAGTCAAAAGAAGAGGCTTCATTCAAGCACAGACTGATCATACTCTCTTCCACAAACACTCTAAGGATGGTAAAATTGCTATTCTTATTGTATATGTAGATGATATAATTCTTACAGGTGATGATATTGAGGAATTGAACACCTTGAAGAAATTTCTAGCAGCTCAATTTGAACTCAAAGACCTTGGCACTCTCAAATATTTCCTTGGTATGGAAGTTGCTAGGAGCAAAACAGGCATCACTCTAACACAAAAGAAATATGTTCTAGATCTTTTGTTGGAAACAGGAATGTTAGGGTGTAAACCTGCTGAGACACCTGTGGAACCTAATACCAAGTTAGGTATTGAAGATGGGAATGAGGTGGATAAAGAACAATATCAGCGATTGGTTGGTAAACTAATCTACTTATCTCATACGCGTCCTGACATTGCCTTTGCGGTGAGTATGATTAGTCAATTCATGCACTCACCCAAGGAGAAGCATCTTAGTGCAGTCTATAGGGTGCTTAGATACCTCAAGAATACTCCAGGAAGAGGATTATTCTTTAAAAAGGGGTATAAAAGGACAATTGAAATCTACATTGATGCAGATTGGGCAGGCTCATCAGTAGACAGAAGATCTACCTCAGGCTATTGCACCTATGTGTGGGGAAATCTTGTTACTTGGAGAAGCAAAAAGCAAACAGTGGTTGCAAGAAGTAGTGCTGAAGCAGAATTTCGAGCTTTAGCTCATGGAGTTTGTGAAGGAATCTGGTTGAAAAGACTTCTTCAAGAGTTGAAGATTTCATATTCCCTACCAATAAAACTATATTGTGACAACAAGGCAGCTGTTAGCATTGCTCAAAATCCTGTGCATCATGATCGAACAAAGCACGTGGAAGTTGATCGTCACTTCATCAAAGAAAAATTAGATGATGGAAGTGTGCATTTGATATATGTTCCAACCAAAGAGCAAACGGCAGATGTCCTTACCAAGGGCCTACACCGTCCAACATTCGAAGACTTGATTGGCAAGTTGGGAATGATCAATATTTACCTCCCAACTTGAGGGGGAGTGTAGAAAATTAGAATTCAAACATGTTTCCGTTTTTATTTCCTATTAATTAGGATTGATTATGATTGATTAGGATTAATTGTGATTGATTAGAATTGATTGTGATTAGGATTGTGATAGGATTGATTAGTCATCGCTTAGTCATTCTTAGCGATTCTTTCTTGTATAAATACTCACTCATGTAATTTATTCAATATCAATATACAAAAACTTCTTTTCAATAAATAGGTTCCAAGCTCATCTGTATATTGGCAGTCTCAAAGCCTTAACATGATGTTCCTCTAGTTATCATTCATTTCCAGTTTATGTTTTCTTTGGAAACTATCTCCATAAGATGAGCATGACTATTTGTGTAATATATCTATCTTGGCAGAGAAGCATTCTCAAATGGTTTGCATGATTCAAGAGTAACAGAGAAAAATATAATGGTGAACAGCCCTGAAGTGATAGAATCGGGACATGTCTACTGGTCCTGATAGTAAGCCAAGCAGTGATAATTTTGAATCACCAAAGCAGAAAGGGAACAATGGAAGCTGTACGCTTAGATCTGATTCTTTGAAGGGGCCCTGTGAAATGGATGTCAATGAATCTTCAATTCTTCCATATCAAAATAACAGAAAACGCCAGGATGTTGGCAATACTATACAAGTTGGTAAAGATAAAGAAAAAAACAATCCCTCTATGCAATATTACTCAAATGGCTCTGCCAGTGATGATAAGGTTTGAAACTTATCAACTCATCTAATTATTGAGTTAATTGCTTTCCTTAGAGCACATTTGGATGTGTCTTTTGTGGAAAGGGGGGGGGGGGGGGGGGGGGGATGAGGCACTTAAAAAGCTGAAATTGTGCTCTCTTTTTTCCCTAGCCAGAATTTTGTACTTATGAAAAAAGACCTTTTTCAAAACATGATGAACCTGTTCAGAGTTTCTTTTGGACAAAATTATCCGTGACTAATTTTGATGATGATAACTCCTATCGTCATCTTCTTAGACCTTTGGCTTACCTCTCTTTTTTTCACAGCACTTCTTCTCAAGCCTAGCTCTTTCAGCCAAGGATGCTTGTGACGACCAGAGTAAGGCACCTCACTGCCGCCAGCCACCATCAGCCAGACCCCTTTCTACCAATATCCATCAAGTATGTGCTCTTTTAAATATCGTATAATTGTACTCTCCAATAAGAGTATACGAGAATCCTAGATGCAAGTCATGCAACTATACTCCAAATTGAAACTTACCTATATCGTATGCATATATGTGTATCATCTAACGGCTATTCATCTAACGGCTTAAGCTTTTGGGTTAATATAATCCTTTATATGGTATTAGAATCTTAGTGACTAAATAGTCACGAGATCGATCCTCACCGCCCAAATTCTATTAATAAATAATTAAAAAAAATTGTAAAGTTTCTTAGCACAGGTAGGTAAATTTATACATTTTTCACCTTTCAAGCTCAATGAGCTTTCGTGTGAGATGGCATGTTACAGAAATATAATATAAAATTTTTAAGGTGGCCTTCACCTAAAGCTTAAGATGTTGGGTTGATATGATGCTTTACAGTAAGCTGTTGTATTCCAATGTTTATTATCTCTCATCATAATTATATTTTTAACGAGGTGAACCTCACTGCTATAATTATTCCTGGACTTAATTCCATTGTTTATTATCTCACATCTAGCTGAATGTCATCGGCTTGGCAGGCTGTGAATGTTGATTCCACAAGGATGCTCATCACTGAAAGTGGAACCAACAATCTTGCTTCTTGCTACAAAATTTGTCGCAATAGGCCCAATACGTCAACTGGAAAAGACACAGCAGATGACCGTACTCTGATTGCAAATAATTCTAAATCAGATCTAGAGAAGCTCCAAATTCTTTTAGATTCAGAAAAGATATTGTCACAAACTGCCCTAACTGCTCTAATGCGAAAGAGGAATGAGCTGGTAAGTTTTTTATTGTTTTTTTCTAATGACAAGGATGCATATACTTTATATCCTTTGCCATTAGCTCTGCATGGGAACCTAAAACATGTATAATTGTTATCCTAGAAAGTATATACATGTTAACCTAAAACATATAGATACATGATTATGTATTAGTAATTTGAGTGAATCCACACTTGAAGTGAAATAAGTTTCTTGTTTCCACTATTTTTGTCTTACTTGCTGCAAATTTTTACATTTAGAAAATAAAGAGTAGCAGATAGTTCACAATGTACATACTCCCAGACACTGTATGCCAAATGTTGTACTGTTAATTATAGGCAATTGTATATGGATTGGACCATTAAAATAGTATTCTGCCTCCTTTTCCCATTGAGAGCTCCTTTTGTACGTACTTTACTGGTTTTACTTACTTTTAAGGATTACCTTGCTACTATCTTTTGAATGCTCAAAAACTTTATATTTGCATATATCTTAGACTTAGTTACTTCGTTCAGGCCCTTCAGCAGCGCGAGATAGAGGATGAGATTGCTATTTGTGATGAAAAAATTCGGAGAATGTTAGTTGGTATGTTTTCCATCCACTGTGTGTTTTGTTTTTTATTTTTTTTCTCTGGTGCATTCTTCTATCAGTTTGATTTTTTCCTTCTTTTTTTCTCTCTTTATTGTGTTTGTTTCTTGGGGTATCCCCCCGCCCACTGAGAATTGTCCAGGTCTAATGAATTCAACTAGCATAAATGGAGAAAAGAAGAAGTGGAAGAAGTGTTTTGTCTGAATAATACTTTCTTGATTCATTGAGAAACCCAATGGATCCTTTTTATATTGAGTACATCCAACTACCTCAACTACTTTAATATATATACAACCACCAACTACATCAATAAATATACAACTACCAACTAAATATACAACTACTAACTACATCAATAAATACTATCTAGAATATTCTACATATTCTACACTCCCCTCAAGTTGGGAGATATATATTGATCATTCCCAACTTGCTGATTAAATTCTCAAAGGTCGGCTTAAGTAATCCTTTGGTGATGATATCTGCCGTCTGTTCCTTGGTAGGTATATATGTCAAGCATACACTACCGTCTTCTAATTTCTCTTTGATAAAGTGACGATCAACTTCCACATGTTTTGTTCTGTCATGATGAACAAGATTTTGAGCAATGCTGACAGCAGCCTTATTATCACAATATAATCTGATAAGTAGGGAATAAGAGATCTTCAACTCCTCCAGAAGCCTTCATAACCAAATTCCTTCACAAATACCATGGGCTAGAGCCCGAAATTCCGCTTCTGCACCACTTCTTGCAACAACAGTTTGTTTCTTACTTCTCCAGGTCACAAGGTTTCCCCAGGCATAAGTACAATATCCTAAAGTAGATCTTCGGTCCATTGCAGAGCCAACCCAGTCTGCATCTGTATAGATTTCAATCATCCTTTTGTGCCCTTTTTTAAAGAAAATTCCTCGACCAGGGGTATTTTTGAGGTATTTGAGAATTCTATAAACAACACTAAGGTGTTTTTCCTTAGGAGAATGCATGAATTGGCTAACCATGCTTACAGCAAAAGCAATATCAGGACGAGTGTGAGACAAATAGATTAATTTCCCCACTAGTTTCTGGTACTGCTCCCTATCAACATCTTCCCCGTCCTCAACTCCCATCTTGATATTAGCTTCAATTGGAGTCTCTGCCTGCTTGCACCCAAGCATACCTGTTTCTTGCAACAGGTCTAGAATGTATTTTTTCTGAGTTAAAGAAATTCCTTCCTTACTCCGAGCAATTTCTATGCCAAGGAAATATTTGAGAGATCCAAGATCTTTTAGTTCAAACTGGTCAGCTAAACATTTTTTTAAAGAGGTTATCTCCTCGCTATCATTACCAGTGACAATTATGTCATCAACATAAACGATCAGAATAGCAATTCTTCCTTTGTCGGAGTATTTAAAAAATAAAGTGTGATCAGTCTGAGCTTGGATGAACCCTTTTCCCTTAACAACTTGAGTAAATTTTCCAAACCATTCTCTGAGAGATTGTTTAAGTCCATAGAGAGACTTCTGCAACTTGCACACAGAACCATCCCTTTTTCAAAACCAGGAGGTGGATCCATGTAAACTTCCTCATGTAGATCACCATTCAAGAAGGCATTCTTAACATCTAACTGTTGCAATGGCCAATCTAGGTTGGCGGCAAGAGATAGCAGAACGCGGATAGTGTTAAGTTTGGTAACAGTAGAAAATGTCTCCTGATAATCTATCCCATGAGTCTGAGTAAATCCCTTAGCAACTAATCTGTCCTTATACCTATTGATACTATTGTCTGCATTGAATTTTACTGTGAACACCCACTTGCAACCAACAACTTTCTTTCCTTTAGGTAATGTCACAAACTCCCATGTTCCATTTTTTGTAAGTGCATCCATTTCTTCTAATACTGCATTCCTCCATTTTGGGTCATCAAGTGCTTCTTGGATATTTTTGGGTATCTTGGTACTATCTAACATAGTGTTGAAAGCACGAAAACCTGGAGACAACTTTTCATATGAGATATAATGAGAAATAGGATGAGCAGTGCAAGATCTAGTACCTTTCCGAAGAGCAATAGGCATATCAATGTTGGTTGTACTAGTACATTCAAGTGGGTTGCTGGAAAAAGGACTCGAGTCAGGATCCTAGCAGTCTAGAGTATCTTCATGTGTTTTGCGCTGTAAAATTTTCCCCATTTACCAGAAGGATCACAAGGAGGATCATTAGATTCAGGTATAGTTGCTCCCCCTGTTTCCTTCCCAATAACTCCCCCTGTTTCCAAAGGCCAAGGTAAGACAGCAGCATCATTTGGTTTCTCAGGCTTATCTTCATCTATACTAAGACCAATAGACTCCCCCTGAAGAGAAGTCGGGGAAAAAAAGGATTGTGTCTCATAAAAGGTAACATCCATGGAAACAAAAACCTTATGGAGAGAAGGTGAGTATCACTTATAACCTTTTTGATTAGGGGAATATCCTATGAAGACACATCTGATGGATTTAGGGTCAAGTTTGGACCTTTGATGTGGAGGAATATGCACAAAAACTAGACAGCCAAATATTTTGGGAGGAAGAGAAGAAAGAGCATTGAAAGAAGGAAAAGATTTAGTAAGGCAGGATAAAAGAGAATGAAAATGTAGTACCCGAGAAGGCATCCGATTAATAAGATAAGAGGCTGTCAAGATGGCTTCCCCCCATAGATATTTAGGGACATACATTGTGAATAAGAGAGCTCGAGCAACTTCAATTAGATGTCTATTTTTCCTTTCAGCCACCCCATTTTGTTGAGGGGTGTTAGGACAAGAACTTTGATGAATAATTCCATGCTGGTTTAAGTAATCTCACAGAACAGAATTGAAATATTCAGTACCATTGTCTGTTCGCAGAATTTTGATAGAGGTCTGCAATTGAGTTTGAATCATAGCATGAAAGTATTTAAAGGTGGATGCCGCATCAGACTTATCTTTCAAAAGGTATACCCAACATACCCTAGAATGATCATCAATGAAAGGAATAAACCAACGAGCACCCGAGACATTTTTTTCACGAGCAGGTCCCCAAATATCACTATGAATCAATGTAAAGGGAGAAGATTCATGATATTTTTTTAGGAGAATAAGTGGCACGAGAATGCTTTGCAAGCTGACAAATATCACAAAGAAGGGAACTTGGCTTTTTATTGATGAACAAGTTCAGGAATAACTTCTGAAGATAGACAAAATTTGGGTGTCCTAACCTACGATGCCATAACAAAACATCATTACAGTCATCTGATAAACATAGAGAGTGGTTCGAAAAAATCCTCCTTTCACAAGGATCCTTTTTAAAATAGTATAGCCCTTCTTCCTCTCTAGCACTGCCAATCATCGTCCCCGAGTCCTGTTCCTGAAAGGTACAACCATTTGCAGAGAACTTAGCAACACAATGCAACTCAGCAGTAAGTTTGCTAATTGAGATGAGGTTACAGGTAAGAGAGGGAACATGAAGGATTGAATTCAAAATAATATGCTCAGAAAGTTTAATGGATCCCTTCCCTGTAATAGTGGAGAAATTCTCATCAGCTGTTCTTATTCGTGACGGGTGATAGTAAGGGGTATAGGTATAGGAGAAAAATAAGGTTGCATTACCTATCATGTGATCAGAGGCCCCTGAATCAAGAATCCAACGATTACTACGTTCAACATGGAATGTCATACCTTTTTGAGCAACATGACTAGTTGCCTCGGCAGGTTGAGATATCAGTTTCTGAAATTGCTCATACTGGGCCTTAGAGAGGAAAACACCATCAAGGTTTGAAGGGACATGAGACACCTCCCCTTTATCTTCGGAAGATACTTGATTAGCACGATTCTTGTTTTGTCCTTTTGGTTTCCAGTTTGGTAGTTTTTCATGAATTTCCCAACATTTTTCACCGGTGTGACCACCCTTATTGCAATGAGAACACCAACGGTCAGATCGTTTTGAGTCCCCAGAAGGACGAACGATATTCTTTGCTATAAGGGCAGACCCATCAGAGGACTTAGAGTCCTTATCACCCAACATTACTTTTCCGCGAAGCTCCTCCCTTCGTACTTCAGAAAAAGCAGTAGCAAGGGAAGGTAATGGGTTTTGCCCCAATATTCTTCCACGAACATCATCCAGATCAGAATTAAGGCCAGCAAGAAAATCATAGAGACACCTTTTCTCTATATAATTTTTGAACCTTGCATTAGCTTCTAAACCTTGAAGGTCTGCTTTATCATAAAGATCCAACTCTTGCCACAGTGTTTTTAGGGCAAGGAAGTATTCAGTAACAGTCATCCCTCCTTGGCGTAATTCTTTCACCTTGGTGTTGAGATCAAAAGCCTGAGATGCATTTCCCAGGTCAGAGTAATATTCTTTAACAGCTTCCCAAATTTCTTGAGCTGTATCAAGAAATAAATAAGTTTGACTGATATCTGGTTCCATAGAATTAGTCAGCCATGTCATGACTAAAGCATTTTCAGTCACCCAAGCATCATAACCAGGTTCACGTTCTGCTGGTTTTACCTTTTTTCCGTCAAGATACCCCATCTTCCCTTTAGCCTGGATAAACAACTTAACAGATTGACACCATTGCACATAGTTCCTACCGTTTAAACGGTGATTGGTGATCTGCATTGCTGGGTTGTCTCCAGAACACGAAGAGTTGGGAAGGGGTGAGGTTCCAGACGAAATTTCAGAATTTTCAGCATCCATGGCTTTCTAACAGGTACCCAGAAAAAAGTTCCTCCAAATACGATTTTGACCCTCAAAACAGGAAGAGGGTTGCTCGCCAAAGTCAATGAATGAGAGCAATCTTGGCCACAGTGAAACAATAATTGCTACAGTAATGAACAGTACTGCTACAGTAATGAACAATACTGCTACGGGTCTTCTGTGGGCTGGCTTCGGAATTTTGTTCTGAACCTAATGGTGGCCTTGGTTTCGTGGTTGGAGTTTCCTAGGTAAGGATTCTGGCTTGGGCAGTGGCTAAAACGAAAAAAAGGAATAGGAAAATGACTTAAAAATAAATCAGAACAGGGGAGAGACTGGAATATAACCAGCTCTTGATACCATGGAGAAAAGAAGAAGTAGAAGAAGTGTTTTGTCTGAATAATACTTTCTTGATTCATTGAGAAACCCAATGGGTCCTTTTTATATTGAGTACATCCAACTACCTCAACTACTATGAATTAATGGTAGAATCCATTATAGAAGGTTGTAATGATATATGGTTAAGGAATCAAGAAAGGACGTGTGGACAACAAAGTGTATCTTTTAAGAGGAAAAAATTGTCAGAGGCTGTCTTTATCTTGCAAAATCCATGCCAGGCAAGACATGTTCTGTTTACTTACTAGTTTTTACATTTGAATTTTTTTTTATGACTACGCTAAACTTGAAAATATGTTTTGTTGGGTTATTTATCAATATAATAGGTATATATCGGTGTTTGTAGTTATGGTGCACTGCATTGAAGCCATCACTAAGTAATTTCAGGCATTTGATATAAAAGGAGAAAATATTTTACCACATATATCATGCTTTATTATTCTCTTTAGTGCTGTGCACACAATATCAAATGGTTGTTGCTAATTTCTTGGAAGCATTGTATTGGGTATATTATTCTCTTTTGTTGCTAATTTCTGGCACAGACATGAGATATGATTCAATAATGATACGAGACTACAGTGATTTAAAAACTATTTGTATTGGGTGGTTTCACCCTTACAGCTGGACACATTTAATGTACAACAAAAACTAATGGTGGAGTATGGTGAGGTTATTAATCCATTCAAGTATCCAAATATATTATACCCAAAATACGAGTAAAGCTACTTTCAAAGAGTGCAATGTGGGATCTTAACCTTTTTCAGTTTGTGTTGTATACATCTTTGGCAAGCCCCTCAGTTTGACATATTACTTACCTATCTCTGTTCTGTGATATATTCTCTTTTCTTCTATATATATATATATATATATATATATATATATATATATATATATATTTGGGAGTGATCTATTGTCTTAAGAAACATACTAGAATATAACTTATTAATTAGTAGTACATACCAACCATCCAGTTTATCTTCATTAAAAAAAAGTACTTAAATTCTGTTAATCGTGCAGGAACTAGATGGTGTATGTCATGAAAACAACTGGGTCCTACCAACTTATCAGCGGCATAATTCTTCTCATGACTTGAGTAATGCACAATTAACAGTATACCTTTTTAATTAAATTTAATGAGATACAATTGAGATTTTTATCATTTCACATATCTGTGTACTTTTTTTGTTCACCTTATGATACTTATTAACAAGTGTTCCATTTGAAGGTGGATTCCAAGCTAATGTAACTGTTAAAGGAGTGGAGTTTGAGTGTTCACGTGGGGGTAAGGTGTGTTCCAATCCCCGTGAAGCAAGAGAATCATCTGCTGCTCAGATGTTGACTAACTTAAGAAGTATGCCAAAATAAGCACAATAATATTGGAAGCATAGAAATTGCATGCTTCAATGCTTCCCTTTTGGTTCCTAGTTTTCTCTTGTACAATAACAATATGAAGAAAACTGCACTGTTCATATGGTTGTATTGGAATCAACACCTGGATGTGTGTGTGAATTGTGAAACAGGGATTTTCAATTAATGTTTGACATGTGAGCTAATTGCTTGCCACCATGCTAAAACTCAGCAAGAATTTACCAAAGAAATATAAAAAATACCAATTCCAATTAATCTAAATGTTTATTAATGTTTTGAATGTCACATGGAAAAGTTCTTGCACACACAACATATCCCACGTGTGCAAAATTGCCAGATATTTGTATTTTTTTTCTAATTTTTTATTAAAAAAAAACGATTTTAATTTGGTAGTCATTAAACTCACCTAATGCCAATACATTAGACGGGATTAATGCCCGTTCCTTCCAGCTAATCATCATTTTGAAATAAGTATCTTAATTTTATAAAATGACAAACAATTTTTCCCAAATTAGAACCTGTGAAGTTATAATCATTTTGAAATAAATGGAATAATTGGCATTTTAAAAAGAGAGGATATGCTAGTGAACATAAAAATATTTACTTTACAGTAGGACATGGTAGTTACTAGTTAGTGGTTGAGAGCAATAAAAAAGGTTATCTCACTCTGGCTAACATTTTCAAGCTCTAGGCTTTCGCAAGTCGAAGAGACATCTAATCCTAAAATCCTGTAATTACAATCTTCCGGAATATAGAAAGAATAAATGGTTACTCCACTATACATTGGTTTGGACCATTCTGGCCCAGGGAAAGGGAGGGAGGGGAAAGGAAATCTTGTACTCAATCAAATAACATTGAAATTAAAAAATCCCGACTTTACAGTAAAAATCTTTTCTTTATCTAAATCATCATGGGAGAAAGGGAAAACCGATTAGTCAGAAATTTGCATCATCCTCTACAAAATTCAATAAAAACCTCAAAACCGAAGTCTTGATATCATCATTCGTTCCTTTATCTTTGGTTTCAAAAACGCCCTTCATAATTCTCGTGTAAAGCCTTTCAAGTTGTGGAATGCTGTAATTTTCACTACGTTTGACAAAAAGCTTCTTGACAGACTCCACTTGTCTTGAAAATTCACCATCTAGCATTGTGACATCATCAAGACTGCTGCGATCAGCAAGGCTATTTGTACAAGTTCCCTGCAAATTTGCATCAATTGATATTTTTGGTTCCAGCCTTTCAGAATTTATGTCATTTGCCTGATGCTCCTGCGAAGACTTTGATGGTACAGAATCTTCTTGTGACTTGTCTTCTGCTATAAAACCCAATTGAGAAAAAAAAAACCAAAACAAAACTTCAAAATCAGCATTTGAACAGGAAGTTTACAGGAAGAATGAAAAAAGTGAACAAGAAATTAATCATTGGAAATCAAGTAACACCAATAGCATTTTGTTTACAAGCATAGTCAATCATATAAAAAACAAGTGCATGACAAGCAACAACTTGAAGAAGTATAGAGAGAATCCACAATTCTTAAAGATGCCTCTCTAAGTCAACACTATCATGCCTCACCCATGCTTAAGACCAAAAGAACGGTTCTGGTCAAAATATTCACACTTCCATCTTCCGTTATTGCTTTTCTTAATTAGTATAACTTCCTAATGTTTCAGAATCACGATAGCAAAACAGCAATACTAGTATGTATAAATGACATTTAAAGAAACCATTTGTATTACAACCGCCATACATTCGAGAAATATTTCATACTGCAAAGGCATTTTATACCTGCATGCACAACATCCGTGATCTTCTTATTCCGCTTCAATACTTCATAACTCATGAAGTCGAGCACTCGTATTAACCTCAGGTTGGACACAGCATCCCATGCACCTGAAAAAAAAAAAACGAGGAATAAGATGAGGAGCAAGTATACAACATCCTGCAAAAGGGAAACAAAAAATATATTGAGAGGGGGGAGAGAGAGGCTGCATGCATTTAATTAAAGGTGTATGTCAAGAACCAACTCTTCCAAAAGCTTTTATTAGGTGAAAACACATGAATGATTTTATATTATATTTCTAACATGTAGCAAGGATTGAACTCTAAATCATTTGATCATAGAGGCTCTAATACCATGTCAATAGCCAACTCTCCCAAAAACTTAAGCTATTAGATGAAGACACATAAATGATTTTATATTATATTTCTAACAGTATCAATGTGCCAAGCGAAGCCAACAATTGTAAATTAAGCATAGGTTGACATACCGATTGCAAACATCTCTAAGGCACATTCGCAATCTCCGAAGTGCATGTTGCTCTGCTTCCACCTTTGCTTTTAGCTCAGATACCTTCGGACCACTAGCCAATTTTGGTGCCTTGGGAAGTTCAGGAAGGCATCCTGTATCCTGGGATTTCTTGCTGATTCCCTCCAACAATACTGACATAGCAGCTTCTATTAAATGATTGAAAAACAAAGTCCTATCTTTCGTAGATGGCATGCTCACTTGATAACTGTTCAAAAGGGAAATAGAGGGTGAGCATATAACCAGAAACAAGAGCCCAGGCGTGAGGAATACTTTTCAGATTTGAATAAGAATACTCAACTAACATTCTTAGAAATTTTCAGCCTTAGCCTTTGAACTACAGTTATTCAAATACTTGTAAGAATAAGCAACAATAGAAACTTTGGTAAAAAGAAAGGGCACTTAATACTGATAGGAAGCATTAGCATTTGCAATGCTGAGATTTTTACCTCTCGTTCAATTATCCAAAATACATTTAACTAATAGTAGTAGAGATGTATGAAAAGTAATGTGATGTAGACCACTGATCTATCCTTCAATAAATTATGATTTTGAGAAAAATTACAAAGGGTAACTTTGACAATGAAAAACAGTCGCTCTACATAAGCAAACTTAAGACTTTTTCTGTTAAGGAAAAAAATCTTCGTGTTGAACTCCACTACTAATTTCCAACATACAAAAAACCCCAAATCTAGAAAAAAAAATAATTGCATAAAGCCAGAGTGCTGGTATAAAGAAAAATAAACATTAGCTTGGAACTCGTATCAAATATTTGCTGTAAATTAGATCAAACGTACACTGAGCGATGAGGGAAAACTGAAGGAGGGACTTCCTCTACTTCAGCAAGTGCAACTGAGGATGTCCCGAGTAGTAAGATAGGTAAGTCAGATGGCAATTCTTCTAGCAAAGTCAGGAGAACAGCTCTGAGTTGTTCATGAGCCTGCAAGATTATTAATCCAATCAAACTCAGGTTGCATTAAAGCAGCAATACAATAACAGGAAACCAGTCTGAATGAGATATAAATTTCAGACATACAAATCAGTTTATTTAGCATACAAGTGCAGATAATTAATATATGTACTCACAGTTTCCCACCAAACATCAAACTGTGGTAAATAGAGAATTGATGGAGTTGTTCTTCTAGCTTCACCAAATATATGTACCAATGCTTCTTCCGGTGTCTTTGCACTCGGATCTGACAGAAGAGATGGAAGTCCTAATGAATGTACAGGATATTTTTCCAGTTCATGTAAAACCGCAGGGCCAAGATGATCCTGTTAAACTAGAGCAGTAAGTATATTCAGTATTCAGTTGTTGAAATGAATTTTTTTCGATAAAGTTAAAAGGTTCCATGATAATTACCAGCCCTGTACCTTCACCACCACAAAGTAGAAGCCTAGGCCGATACACAAGTGGAATTGCAGACCCATAAGAAAGCATCGAAAGTTTGGTCAATTCTGATGCAACAGAAACTGGAGGGAAAATATCAGATATAATACTCATGGCTTTCTCTAGATGTCTCTGAAGACATGGTTGAACTACGAGAGACAATGGCCTAGAGTGCACAATAGCTCCCCTATGAGCAGCAGGAGTGATTGTAGACATAGCTTCAATAAAATGATACTTTTCTACCCTGACAGAATCAACATCTATGAGAAATTTGTCATCACTGGTATAAACCTGTGGAAATTTTTCACGGAAAGCATGAATGGCAGCTTCTGTACAGAGTGCCTTTAGGTCAGCACCACAGTAACCAACACAACTAGCTGCAAGTTCCTTTTTCAGTTCCTTTGGAGGAGGATGCTTCCACTTACGAGTATGAATGTCTAATATTTCAGCACGTGCCTCACAACCAGGCAAGGGAAAGTTAAATTCACGATCAAATCTACCAGGACGTCGCAAGGCTCCATCAATAGCATCAATCCTGTTGGTAGCTCCAATTAAAACAACTTGTCCACGAGAATCAAGACCATCCATCAAAGCAAGCAAAGTGGACACAATGGAATTGTGAATTTGTTCTTGCTTGCTAGACCTCACAGGTGCAAGTCCATCTATTTCATCAAAGAAGATAATAGAAGGTTGATTCCGTTGTGCTTCCTCAAAGAGTAGTTTCAATTGTCTTTCAGCCTCACCAACCCACTTGCTTAGTACATCTGCTCCCTTGCACATGTAAAAGCTAACTTTCTGGCCAGCTTTTGAAGCAGCACAAGCCAAAGCTCTTGCAATTAATGTTTTCCCTGTACCAGGGGGTCCACATAACAACACCCCTCTAGGTGGAGTAATGTGGTAACTTGCAAAGAAATCTGGGTATAATAATGGAAAGAAAACCATTTCCTTTAGAGCATCAATGTATTCAGAGAGCCCACCTATATCTTCAAAACTAACATTATCATCAACCTGTAAGGGTTGGATATCTGCTCCTCCCTTAGAACTTGGTCCAGCAGTTTGAATCCCAGAAGTTAGAGTAGACAAAGCATCACCCTGGTGACCCCAACCTGATGCAGCAAGATTTAATCCCCAAGATGTTCCATGCATGTCTAAGCCCCCGAAAAGCCAAGGTGGGCCAGATCTGCTGCCACCTCGCCCCCATGGAATAGCAGGGCCTTGGTCCAGCTCATCCACAAGAAGGGAGTCATCAGAATCTTCAGGCCTTGTTATGTGATGACGCTTATGAACACGTGAACCACCCTTCCTTACATCCCTGCTGACTTTAGTTCCCATACCTTGATGTAACACTCTTCGAGGAGATCTTTGTCGGGCCTTCCCTTCCTCCATAGAGAACCTGCGGACATCTGAACGATTTCGAAGATCATAGCGCCTTCTTCCATCCTGCTCTTCTTCACCTTCTTCATCATCACCATCTTCATCACCTTCGTCCTCACCTTCATCCTCACCCTCAGCGTCCACCTCAATCTCATTTTGATCATCATCTGCATCATTTTCCTCAACATCATTTCCATTTTCTGTTTCATCTTGTTCAACCTTCTCTTCTGAAAGCTCTTGCTCATCATCTGATTCTAAAATTAATCGTTCTCTTGCGCCAGCCTTTGAGCGACGTGGTCGTAGACCTTCACGCCGAGGTGTAGGTTTCTCCATTGCTCTTTTGCGTTTAGTAGACATCAAATCATCCCGGCTGACGCTAATGCTAATCCGGTTTCTCAATGGTTGATATGCAGGTCTCTGAAACATGGCCACATACCTTCAGCTCAAATTACAGAGAATTCAAGCTTATCACCCGAAATTTTATATCATAGTATAAAACCTCACCATTAAGTCTTCATCCTCAGCTCCAGAGCTGTCTGTGAAATCTTCAAGATTTACATTAAGCCTTCTCTTCCTAGTTGAACGCCTAAGGTTGGCAGAGCCAGACTGCGAATACAAGCACAGATAAACAAACCAGGGATTTAAAATGTCCCATATAGTAAACCGAGAGAATTACTATTAAGCATTATTGTCTGATCAACTTCAGGAAATGAAATGATTCTAAGCAATAAGTGAAAGAAATACACACAGAATAGCAAGGTCATATCCAGTAAAGCAGAGGTTAATGACCTTCGTGCACATCAGACAACATCTGTAACTTCATAATTTGGTTATGTGCATGATACACAGACAATGTTAGTATCCAAAACACATTTTGCAGCACGCTGAAGAGGTTAACGTTTTGCAAATATAAAGTATACAACCAATTATTAATATTCACTGTTCTGGTAAAAAAACAAATATTTGCATGTGTAGATATAGTTCTTTTCAATACACACAGAAGCACACACAACCAACGACAATCTTAACTTACTCCACTAGGTGGGGTTGTACAAATTCTTTGAGTGGGATTTGAACCCAGTCAACCCACACCCTTTGGAACAGTACAAAGAAGGAAATAATTGACATACAACAGGGTCGCAAAATAATAAAAGATGTTATTTTGTCTCCAAACTCTGAAAACACATAACACAAACATCAAGAGAAGAGAATGAGACTTATGAAGCCTACAAAACTGTAAGCAGATCATTTGTATTAATTCTATCAAGTACCATTGCCCAAATAAAAGTCTTGACATTAGAATTTGAGGGAGCAATAATCTTTTAAAGAAAGAGGCAGATAGAGAAACATTTTGAATTGGAGGACAGCGAATCAAAAAAATGGAATAATGGTTTACATATATAAGAAGCAGATAGATCCAAAGATCAAAGCCAACAGTCAAGCAAAGAAGAACAAGGCAAAGAATCAAAGCTGTCTAATAATAAATCAAGTAAATCAGCTCCTCAATCATTAGGGTTCCTAAAAAACAGGGGAAGCTTTAAGAAATATGGAAACCTAAGGTATAAAAATGAGAAATAGGATCTCACAGCAAAATTGCAAGCCAGTACAGAAGCAGCAAAGATTAGAAATAGAAGGATTTTAAGATATAGTTCTTTCATGATTGCCTCAGCCTGCTTGTTATCCTTGGATGAAAACAAAACTTAAATTGACAAAAAGGCAAATAAATAAGTCTAAAAAAAAAGCATTCAATATTTGAAAAATAACAAATGTTATTAATAACTCCATAGATATTCATATATCCACAAATTGACTTAGAGGACAGAAAAAATTCATGACGCCAATGTCATGCCTGACAGTCTGAGTGATTTATATACAGAACCCATACAATTTAAACAATAAAATATCCATAGTAATTAGCAATTATGCTTCTAGAACTCATTTTAAATGCAGATACTTACATCAGTATTCAAATCTTTTCCTTTCCGATTCCCTGGACGCAACATCTTGGCAATCTGTGAAGCTGCTGTCCTTGTCTTGTTCTTGCTTTTCCTGGTGCGCCTAAGATTTGAGTTGTAATACATGAATGGTCGGCCATACATGTTTGGCCTTGACTTGATCCTATCACTTGTGCGCACCTGCCCGGAAACAGGGCCATCTTGGCCAGACCGTTTTGGATACATGAAAGAATGCTAACTTTTGTAATTAAAAAAAAAATTATGTGATCAGCATATCTCAGTCAGCTACACCTGCAGAAATAAGCAGCATCTACAAAACTTAAAATTTTCACAAGATACAGATGTACAGAAAAATTACAAAACTTAAAATTTTCACAAGATACAGATGTACAGAAAAATATCACAAGCTTAACCAAAAACACCAAGCCAAGGATATAATATATTTCACAGCAAGCTCATGCTTACCGGTATAAGAAACACAAATAGGAAAGTTGCTCTTGAATATATTCTTCTTAGCTAAAGCAAATTGATGAATTAAGAATTGAACAGTTAAAGGACTTCAAGAAACAATCAAGGACTTCTTGACTAAACCTTTTGAAACTTATACTACTTAAAGAAACAATAACAACACAACAAAAGCCTTTTCCTCCTTACAGGTGTAGAATTTTAAATATTTGTCCAACAAACATGACATATTCACGTTCTATGAAACTTTGAGAAACCGTAAGTGTGTTCAAGATTATTTAGGTACTAAAACTAGATAATCATGAAATTAAAAAATTAAATTCATATTTTAATTTCATCAACACATAATGTTTGCCATTGTAAGGGGTGCAACAAAAACCAGGAACACCATACTCAAATTGATGTGCAACATTCAACATAGCTGCAAGTGACAGATTCTAACATCTAAGCCTAAAACTAACCTAGAATCAAACAGCACATTTATCAAAATAAAATAAAATAGAAAAAAATAAAAGAAAAAAAGCAAGGCTTCGTCAAAAGCGAATGAAGCAAACGCAAACAATAAGGAACTCGAGAACCCAAAATCCATCGAAAAACACTACTAAGTCAAGTTCTGTTCAAAAGCACAGAGTGATGTGATGATTGGAAATAGAAAAAGACGAAAATAGGAGTCAAACAATGAGAAAAATCAAGAGGAAGGAATAGTAAACCTGATCGCGGGGAATGCATGATGCATGGCTAGGGTTTCATCGAAGTTTGGAGTGAGAGAGATGAATAAAGAACGAAACGCAACACTGTGAGTTTCAGAGGCCAAAACCCTATTTCTCTTCTCTCTTCTCTATTCTCTATTCTCTATTTCTCCTTCTCTTTCACGTTTAAGCTGCAAACCAAACGCCCAATATTTCTCTATTGAAGAACCCGGACCCGGACCCGGACCCGGATTCAGATCCGTGACGCATGACCCGCCCGATAAATTTACTTTCAGATGAAAAGGTTGAGTCCATTGATCGATCATATTGGGCCGTTTGGGAACCAAAAATAGAAACCCAACCCAAACATTTCATGGTGGGAATGTAAACGGTGTCTTTCGTTTGTCTTTTTAAGACTAAACCAGTGCATTATTCGTAGGATGCATAGAAGAAAAAGACCGTCATTGATTAATCTTTAAAAGAAAGAACATGTCAATATTTTCATATATAAATATATATATTAGTGTATCACTCGTCCGATGCACGGGAGAAAATGAAATCGGTTTGTCTGTCTGTCTTATAAAAAT
The DNA here is from genome assembly GCF_033153095.1 of Gastrolobium bilobum. Lineage (NCBI taxonomy): Eukaryota > Viridiplantae > Streptophyta > Magnoliopsida > Fabales > Fabaceae > Gastrolobium > Gastrolobium bilobum. The sequence goes on from NW_026898261.1 coordinate 46,848, forward strand.
TAACACAATTCGTAAAAGTATATCGCTGCATTTTATGCAATTAAAATAATGAATGGTCACAGACCATCCAACTCTTGCATTGTAAAAAGATGTAAGTCATTAAGTATTTTACATACCATTTTAATGTTTTCCACTACTTTGAAAAAAATTTAAGTCTATTAATAGTATTTATTATTATGTCTATTGATCTCCAAATAATTTTATCTTGATTGATGATTATTATGAAAAAAACAAGGTTTCGTCAAAAGTGAATAAAGCAAACAATAGGGAACTCAAGAACCCAAAATCCATCGAAAAACACTAATAAGTCAAGTTCGGCTCAAAAGCACGAGTGATGTGATGCAAGTGAGAAGGGGATAGTTATAAAAAAAATAAAATGAAAAGGAGGTAAACATTTCTGGTGGGAATCAAAACGGTATCTTTCGTTTTTCTTTTTAAGAACAAATAACAATGAGAAACCATACGTGATCCATGGAGAATATGATGTCTACATATAAGTCTAATCTTGGTAACATGGAAAAAGAAAAGAAAAGAAAAAGCTATTGTTCAAAGATTCTCGTTTCTATGAAAAACAAATATTATTATATTAAAAGTGAAACAACGTAACGAATAATCATTGTTAAAAAATTGCAAACCTGATTTTTATAGGAAAATTTATATTGTCCTATAAAAAAAATGAGTTTACAACTTCTGCAGCAATAGAACAAGTATTTTTCCCCAAAAACAATTCCGTACTATGGATTAATTGAGTAAGAGGTTAGCTTGTATTCGTATACTTTTTTGTCTTTAAAATTATTGAGATGTCTGTGAATTATTAGCATAAAAACAGAACAATTTGCCTACAATTTGCTTATTTAGAAGGGTTATTTTAGTGCCCATTTTTAGACAAGAAATTTAGCAAAATACCCACTTGCAAATTTTTTAAAAATAACACTCATATTAAAATGCAGAGGAATTCATTCTTCAGAAATAGAGATGAAAAAGTGGATCAACCATGTCTCCAACCCAAGTAAGTGACTCGTGTCATTCAAATGACTAAAACAATTATCATCCCACGGATTAGTACCGGATGTTGGTTTATGAGGTTTTCGTAATATGCTAAAAAAAATGAGAGTCCTACCTTCAAAAATTCTTGTGTTTATGAAAAATAAATAAATTGATAGTAAAAGTGATAATATATAGTGAATCATCACCGATAAAAAATTGCAAACCGAAATAAGAAAAAATACCATTAACTTTTCTTATATTAAAATAAACATTAATATCTACTATGGATTAATTGAATAAGCGTTAAGCTTGTACGCATTTTTATATTTTTTGTATTTAAAGTTATTTATGTCTATAAATTATTAGCATGAAAGCAAAATAATTGTTTCCCAC